>NC_056739.1:837958045-838074731 GCF_019279795.1 Protopterus annectens
TTTTGATCGATATGAAGATGCATCTGCCTTGCGGGCCATGTGTCCTGAATACATTTTCCTCCCATGTGGGCCCCCAGGCATAATCTGATGCATTCGTTGTTAGTGTCTGCCTGGCTGTGGGTAAAGTGAATGGCTGTCCCTTGTTGTGGTGACAGGCCTGTGCCCACCATCGAAAAGTACAGTTTTGTACCTACCATAAATGTAGATGCTCGAGTGTTCACACTGCTGCAGTCATTACACTTGGGTTATCCTGCCGTTAGGTGGTCCCGCAGTCGGCCAGAGTTCGCAAGTCTTGGTCCGGCGTCAGTTGCTGTCGCTTCCTCCCTGACGTCAGTGCGCCAGGGGTATATAAGATGCATCCGACGCCATTTTCTTCAGTTTTTCTTGCCCCAGATGTCAGGTGCCCCCAAGTAGGTAGGCAATACATATTGCTAATAAAAAATATACATATAAAATAAAAACAATACCTTCAGCTACAAGCAAATACACCACAAAGGTTGTATAGGATAGAAAAGTATAGATAAGTCCAGCTAGTTCAGAGGGGATGGAGGGAGTAACTGGACTGCAGCAGTGTGAACACTCGAACATCTACATTTATGGTAGGTACAAAACTGTACTATGTTCATCGTGTTACACTGCTGCAGTCATTACACTTGGGTAGAATCCCAAAGGTTGGGTGGCTGGTCTATAAAGAGTTAGGATTGGCTATGAGGCCCTGCAGAACTGCAGTGGCAAATCCTGCTCTGGATTTAGAGTAAAGAGGCAGGTGGTAATGCTTGGTAAAGGTGTACACTGAACTCCAAGTTGCAGCCTCCAAAATTTCCTTGGTAGGTACCCCTCTGAGAAAGGCTGTTGAAGTGGCTGTTGCCCTGGTGGAATGTGACCTAATGATATTTGGGACTGATTTTCCATGCTGTGTGTAGCAGTAACGAATACAGTGTCCTATCCATTTGGATATAGTCTGCTTTGAGATAGCCTTGCCCTGTGATCCTGCAGCATATGCTACAAACAGTTGCTCAGTTTTCCTGAAAGCTTTTGTTTTGTCCAAGTAGAAGCGTAGCTGCCTGTGTATGTCCAAAGAATGCAGAAGTTTCTCCCCTTTATTCTGGGGGTTTGGATAAAAAGTTGGCAAATGGATGGTTTGGTTAAGAGCCACACTAGATACCACCTTTGGCATAAAGGTAGGGTTTGTCCTTAAAGAAACCCTGTCTTGATGAAAAATTATAAAAGCTTCCACTGCCATTAATGCCTGTAGCTCTGAGACTCCTCGTGATAAAGTTACTGCCAGGAGCAGAGCTGTTTTCCATGATAAAAATTTTAGATCGGCTGTATTGGCTGGCTCAGAAGGTGGCAGGGTTAGTTTTTCCAAAATGAAATTGAGGTCCCAAGTTGGTGTTGGTGCTCTCCGGGGTGGTCTTATGTTTTTAGCCCCTCTGAGGTACTGCTTTAGCAAGGGATGAGAGAATAAAGGAGGATCCGTGTTGTAATGTGCTGAAATGGCAGAGGCGTGGATCTTAATTGATGAAAAGGATAGGCCTCTGTCCAGCATCTCAGTTAAGTATTGTAAAATCTGAGGAATGTTTAGAACAAGAGGGTCAAGGCTTTGAGCCTGGTTCCAGACGCAGAATCTCTTACATTTTTCTGAGTAAGCTTTCCTGGTGCTAGGCCTCCTGGCCTCCAGAATGACATCCATAACAGCTTTTGAGAGAGGTGTTGCCTGTTTGACTAATGAATCTGCCATGCAGTCAGGTTTAGGGTTTTGAGCTGACCGTGCAGGATCTGATTGTTTTGTTGAGTCAGAAGGTGTGGAATTTGAGGCAAAATTCATGGTGGGCCTTGAGCTAAGTTCCTTAAGATAGGGTGCCAGTGCTGGCGTGGCCAGTCTGGAGCAATCAGGATCATCTGTGTTTTTTCTTGTCTGGCTTTTAGGAGTACCTTTGAAAGGAGAGGCAGTGGTGGGAAGGCATAAACTTTTAGGTTTTTCTAGCTGAACAAAAGAGCATCCACTTTCCATGCTTGTTTGTGATAAGTCCTTGTGCAGAAGTTTTGTAGTTGGCAATTCAGTGGGGAGGCAAAAAGATCTATGTCTGGGCATCCCCATTTTTGCATTACCATGCTGAAGATTTGTGGATTCAATTTCCATTCGTGAGGGTCCATGATATTTCTGCTTAGATCATCTGCCAGATTATTTTTCTTTCCTGGCAGGAATTGTTCTTGCAGGTGAACTTGATACGTTAGAGCTGTGTTCCACAAGGTCATGGCTTGCCTGCATAGGGGATAAGAATGAGTGCCCCCTTGCTTGTTTATGTACCACATTACTGTGGTGTTGTCTGTCTTTAATAATAATTGTCCTGGATGCAGAAGGTCCTTGAAAGCTGTTAGGGCATTTTGAACAGCCAACATCTCTTTTTGATTGATCTGAAGATGCATCTGGTTTGTGGCCCACTTGCCCTGAATGCATTTTCCTGCCATGTGTGCTCCCCAGGCGTAATCCGAAGCATTTGTTGTTAGAGTCTGCCTGGCTGTGGGTAGGGTAAAAGGCTGACCCTTGTTTAGGTGACATGCCTGTGCCCACCATCAAAACTCCTGTTGTAGGCAGGGAATCATTGGTATTACTGCTTCTAAACTGTGAGAGTGTTGAGTCCAAACACTTTTTAGGTACCATTGTAATTTCCTCATATGCAGTCTGGCATATGGTATTAGTAGTATGCAGGATGCCATGAATCCCAGGGGCTGCAGAATTTTTCTTGCAGGGGGATGGGACTTTTTTGCCAGTAATTGAAAATATTGAGTTAGTTGAACTTGTTTGTCTGGCGTGAGGTAAGCCATCTGGGCCATTGTATTTAAGCTGGCACCCAGGAATATAATCGGTTGTGAGGGCACTAGTTTTGACTTTTCGTTTACTGTGTACCCTAGAGAAATTAGCAACCTTTTTACAAACGCCAGATGCTGTAGAATAATGTCCTTTGTCTCTGCTTGAATGAGGCAGTTGTCCAGGTATGGATATATTTGAATTCCTTTTTGTCTGCAAAATGCAATTACTGGTGCCAGGCACTTTGTGAAGACCCTGGGCACAGTAGATAAGCCAAAGGGCAGTGCAGAGAATTGGTAGTGCATTGTACCAGCTTTGAATCTGAGGTATCTTCTGCAATTTTGTCTGATAGGGACATGCAGGTATGCCTCTTTGAGATCCAGAGTAACAAGTCAAGCTTTCTTGCCCACCATGGGTAGAAGCTGCTGTAATGTCAACATTTTGAATTTCGGAATATCCAGGTAAGTATTTAGAATTGAAAGGTCTAGTATGGGCCTCCAGGCCTTGTCCTTTCTGGGGACCAGGAAGAGTCTTGAGTAAAATCCTTGTCCCTGTTGTGGTACTTTTTGAAAAGCTCTCATGTCCATGAGGGCTGAAATTTGTTTTTGTGCCTCTGCCCATTGATTTTGTGGCAGGTCTGGCATTCCTTTTAGCCTTGGTAAAGTATGAAAGTGGAACCTGTAACCTTGAGACACAATATTCAGAACCCATTTGTCTTGGGTGATTGTTTGCCAGTTTTGAGAAAAAAGTGCCAGTTTTGAAAAAAAAGTGCCAGTTTTCCCCCTAAGGGGGCTTCCAAAAGGGAAGCGCTTGGCGTACGAAGGGGAAAGTCATTGTGACTGTTTCCTGTAAGGTTGAGACTTGTCCTCACCTCCTTTTGGGGTTGAGGTGCCCCACTGTCGTCTGTTTGAGCCTTGGGGTTGAGATCTGCCTCCTGGGCGTCTGTATCTGCCTCTCTGTGGCCTGTCTGACACTGGAAAGGCCCAATTCTTTGTTGGCCAATTTCTGCTAAATCGAGGTGGCTGTACTTGTAAGAAATCCTTGACTGTTTGCATAGATTTAGCTTTATCCTTCATTTTCTTTAACACCTCTTCTGCCTTAACACCAAACAAGGTATCATACTGTAAAGGAGCATCCAATAATTTTGCCTTAACATGATCAGGTAAACTCTATTCTTTTAACCAAGCATGTCTTCGAATCACAGAACCTGTAACTGCGGCTCTACAAGAGGCCTCTACAGAATCAAAACCACATTGCAGAGTATGTTTTCCCACCTGTTCAACTGCATGCAGTCAGGAGCTTCTGAGCTAGCAAGCATTTTCTGTTTTAACTGAGCCATTAAATATTGTTGGTACTTAAGCATGTGAAACTGGCAATTTAAGGCTCTTACTGCTAAAGTTGCAGAAGTGTATACCTTCATCCCCATCTATCCAAAGCTCTGGAATCTCTGTCAGAGGGTACTGGATTTTTTGCATTGGAAGCCTTAACCCCTTTTGGACCCTGGGAAATAGTTTCTGGGTCAGCAGAAGGGTTTTTATAAAGAAACTTGTGAGAGTCAGGGACTCTATAATATCTATCTGGCTGGTGCAGGGGCAAAGAATCAGGAGATAAGCTGGATTCAGAGAACACATCATCCACAATATCTAGTACAGGTGGAATAGCCAGGGGCCTGTGCTGAGGCAATAAAAAGAAATCCCTGAGCCTTTTCTTGGATTCTGAGTAATCCTGACTTTCCCAATGGAAATGCTCCTTCATGGTATGTAAAGTTTCCCCAAAAGAATAATCCTCAGGAAGAGAGGCTGAAGGGATAGATTCTTCAGCATCAGAGTCCTCATAGGGGGGTAGAGAGTATCCCTGGTCTGAAGAGGAATCAGAGGAAATGGAAACCTGATCAGAGGAATCAGTCTGTATCCTGCCTAGGCCTTTTCTCAGGAGGGGGATGGGAACCCCTGATTAGAGTAATGAGGTCCTCGGCCATTTTAAGCATCTGTTTCTTAGCATGGAGGACTGTCCAGGAGAATGCTGTACTTGTTTCTTTGTCTTTAATGGTACTTTTGTCTTGGCTGTTGTTTTAATGGTAAGTCTTGAAGGTCTGAAAACACCCTGAGAAGCAATGCCTTTTCAGCGGTTCCGGACCCATCTGAAGTGTTAGTTTCCGTAGGCCCAATACCTTGAGTTTCCAGAGGCCTAGTTGTCTCCACGTGGGAGTCGGAGGTGGCATGTGGCTCTGAGGTAGCGGGTGTCGGGCTGCGAAAGCACCTCACTGAGAACCGGCGACTGGCCTAGAAGAGGTTTTGTAGTCGGTTTTGGACCTCGGATGCCTGTCTATCATTGTCATTGCGTTTTTTCGGTATTGCGGTCGTCGGTTGATCCGACGGCATAGTATAATTGAACCTTCGGCCAAAGTAGTGCAAAGCAAAAGCAAAACGTCTTTTTATAGTGCGTTTGTTAAATCTAGCACAAAACCGACAACTAGTGACGTCGTGATCAGGGCCTAGGCATGGAATACAGTAAGAGTGGAAGTCCTTATGAGGTATTTGCTTCCCACAAGAAATACAATTAACTTTTTCTGACATCGGTCTGAGGCAAGAAAAAAGTTTCCCCAACAGGGTACTTAGCTTTATTGAAGACTTCGGATCTGAAATTCGACTTCGAAAATCTCAGGTGTCGGCCGACCGGCACTTGTGAACTGCTTCTGCTTCGGGCACCGCGCGGCAAGAAAGACTGAAGAAAATGGCGTCGGATGCATCTTGTATACCCCTGGCATACTGACGTCAGGGAAGAAGTGACAGCAACCAACAGCGGACCAAGACTTTGGAACTCTGGCCGACTGCGGGACCACCTGACGGCAGGATAACCCAAGTGTAATGACTGCAGCAGCGTAACATGATGAACATCTCCTGTTGCAGGCAGGGAATGAGGGTAATTAATATTTCCAGGCTGTGGCAATGTTGAGTCCAAACACTTTATATACCATTGTAGCTTCCTCATATGCAGCCTGGCATATGGAATTAGCAGAATGCAGGATGCCATGAAGCCCAAAGCCTGCAGAATTTTTCTTGCAGATAACTGGGTCTTTGTTGCCAACATTTTGAAGTAAGAAGTCAGTTGCCTTTGTCTGGCGTGAGATAAGCCATCTGGGCAGTTGTATTTAAGCTTGCACCTAGGAATATTATCTCTTGAGAGGGTACTAGTTTTGATTTCTTTTCGTTTACTGTGTACCCTAGGCAAATTAGTAATCTTTTTACAAACGCCAGATGCTTTAGTAGAATGTCCTTATTCTCTGCTTGAATAAGGCAGTCATCCAAGTAAGGGTATATTTTAATTCCTCGGTCTGCAAAATGCAATTACTGGTGCCAGGCATTTTTTTGAAGACCCTGGGCGCAGTAGATAAGCCAAAGGGCAGTGCAGAGAATTGGTAGTGCATTGAGCCAGCTATGAATCTGAGGTATCTTCTGCAAGATTGTCTGATAGGAACATGCAGGTATGCCTCTTTTAGGTCCAAAGTTACAAGCCAAGCCTTCTTGCCCAGCATGGGCAGAAGCTGCTGCAGAGTCAACATTTTGAATTTTGGAATGTCCAGAAATGCGTTTAGAATAGACAGGTCCAGTATTGGTCTCCAGGCTTTGTCATTTCTGGGTACCAAGAAAAGTCTTGAGTAAAATCCTTGTCTCTGCTCTTGCTGTGGTACTCGCTGAATGGCCCTCATGTCCATGAGGGATGAAACTTGCTTTTGTGCCTCTGCCCATTGATTGAGTGGCAGGTCTGGCATACCTTTTGCCCTTGGCGGGGTGCGAAAGTGGAACATGTAGCCCTGAGACACTATTTTCAAGACCCATTTGTCTTGGGTGATCATGTGCCAATTTTGTGAAAAAGTGCTAGTTTTCCCCCTAAGGGGGCTGCCAAAAGATAAATGCTTGGTTCTGGCAGAAGAAAGTAATTGGGACTGTTTTCTGTATGGCTGTGATTTGTCTCCTCTGCTTTTGGAGGTAGAAGCACCCCATTGTTTAGGCCTGTATGAGCCTTGGGGCTGGGATCTGCCTCTGGGGCATCTGTATCTGCCTCTTTGTGGCCTGTCGGACACTGGAAAGGACCAATTCTTTCTAGGCCAATTCCTGCTAAATCTGGCTGGCTGCAGAAATCCTTAACTGTCTGCATAGATTTTGCTTTGTCCTCCATTTTCTTCAACACTTCTTCTGCTTTAACACCAAAGTATCATGCTGTAATGGAGCTTCTAATAATTTTGCTTTAACATGATCAAGCAGATTCTGTTCCTTTAACCAAGCATGCTGCCTAATAACAGAACCTGTAACAGCGGCCCTGCAAGAGGCCTCTAGAGAATCAAAACCACATTGCAAAGTATGCTTTCCCACTTGTTCAGTTGCATGCAATAAATCTTGCATTTCCTTGTTTTCTACACATTCAGAATTTGTTAGCATTTTCTGTTTAAGCAGTGACATTAAGAATTGCTGATATTTAAGCATATGAAATTGACAATTTAAAGCCCTCACAGCCAAGGTAGCAGAAGTGTAAAACTTTTTCCCCATCTGTCCAGTGCCCTTGAATCCCTATCAGAGGGGATAGGTTTTTTTGCAGTGGAAGCTTTGACCCCTTTGGGACCCTGAGAAATAGTTTCTGGGTCAGCCACAGGGTTTTTATAAAGAAATTTATGTGAATCTGGAACCCTGTAGTATCTGTCTGGCTTAACAGGTGCAAGGGGGTAGAGAGTCAGGAGACAGGCCGGACTCTGAAAATACATCATCTACAATGTCTAAAAAGTACAGTTTTGTACCTACCATAAATGTAGATGTTCGACTGCTAATACAGCTGCAGTCATAACAGATGGGTTCTCCTGCCGTCAGGCGGGTCCTCAGTCGGACGAATTCCAAAGTCTAGGTCCGGCGCCGGTTGTCGTCGCTTCTTCCCTGATGTCAGTGCGCCAGGGGTATAAAAGAACCAGCCAACGCCATTTTCTTCAGTTTTTCTTGCCCCAGATGTCAGGTGCCCCCAGAAGGAAGGCAATACATAAATTTGTGTAATAAAGCAATGCAATATAATCAAAATACAGTAGTTGCAAGCAAATACACCATAAAAGAATACCCCAATCAGGTTGTATGAGGAAGTGTTAGCCAATAGGCCTGTCCCAAGAGGGGAAGGAGGGAGGAAACCTGGACTGCAGCCGTATTAGCACTCGAACATCTACATTTATGGTAGGTACAAAACTGTACTATGTTCATCGTGCATACAGCTGCAGTCATAACAGATGGGTAGAATCACAAAGCTAAGAAAGGGGTGGTAGGCACTAGGTGGAACTAGGAGGAGCCAGAATGCCCTGCAAGACTGCAGTGGCAAAGCCTGCTCTAGTTTTGGAGTATAATGGTAGGTGTTAGTGCTTGGAGAAGGTATGCACAGAACTCCAAGTGGCTGCTTCCAAAATATCTTTGGTAGGAACTCCTCTGAGGAAAGCTGCAGAGGTAGCTGTGGCCCTTGTGGAGCGAGTTCTGATGCCTGCAGGTACAGTTTTACCATGAAAAGAGTAACAAAAGCTTATGCAGTGGGCTATCCATTTTGAGATTGTCTGTTTGGAAATTGGCTTCCCTTGAGCTCCTATAGCATAGGACACAAAGAGCTGTTCTGATTTTCTGAAAGGCTTTGTTCTGTCCAAATAACGCAGCTGTCTGTGGATGTCCAAGGAATGTAGTAGTCTCTCCCCTTTGTTTTGAGGATTAGGGTAAAAGGTAGGTAAGTGTATAGCCTGATTCAAAGCTACCCTGGATACCACCTTTGGCATAAAGGACGGGTTGGTTCGCAAGGAAACTCTGTCCTGATGGAAGATGATAAAAGGCTGCACAGCCATGAGGGCTTGTAGTTCCGATACCCTACGAGCTGAGGTGATAGCCAGAAGGAAAGCTGTTCTCCAGGACAAATATTGCAAATCTGTTGAGGCAGCTGGCTCAAAAGGAGGCAAGGTCAGCTTTTCTAGAATGAAATTGAGATCCCAAGCAGGTATTGGTTGTTTCCTTGGGGGTTTTATATTCTTTGCCCCTCTGAGGAACTGTCTTAAGAGGGGGTGAGAGAATAAAGGTGGATCAGTGTTGTATTCTGCAGAAATGGCTGAAGCATGGATTTTGATGGAGGAGAATGAAAGTCCACTGCTTAGCAGCTCAGCTAGATACTGTAATATTTGAGGTAAATTCAGTTTTCCAGGATTCTGGCCCTTTTTCTCATTCCAGGCACAAAACCATTTCCATTTTGCGGAGTAAGCTTTTCTAGTAGACAGCCTTCTGGCCTCCAAAATGACATCCTGCACCTCCTTGGAGAGTAGGGTCTGTTGTGATTTTAAGGAATCTTCCATGTGGCCAGATTGAGTGCTTTCAGCTGACTGTGAAGAGTTTTGAAGCTGTGCTGAGTTAGAAGAGGAGGCATTAGAGGTAGGGTCCATGGAGGGGAATGCGTCAGGCTCCTCAGGAGTGGGTACCAGTGCTGTCTTGGCCAGTCTGGAGCAATGAGAATCATCTTTGGTCTGTCTGCTCTGGTTTTTAATAGAACTTTGGGCAGCAGAGGAAGAGGTGGAAAGGCATAAACTGTCATTGTTGTCCAACTGAAAGAGAGAGCGTCCACTCTCCAGGCCTGTGGATGGAAAGTCCTTGAGCAGAATTTTGTCAATTGGTGATTTTTGTGGGAAGCAAAGAGATCTATGTCTGGCCTTCCCCATGCTTGAATTATCTCTGTAAAAACTTGAGGATGCAACTTCCATTCGTGTGGATCTGTCATATTTCTGCTTAGGTTGTCTGCCAGCATGTTTTCCTTGCCTGGCAAGTACTGTGCTTGAAGTTCGATTTGTAATTCCAAGGCCATGTTCCAAAGTGACATGGCCAGTCTGCATAGAGGGTATGAATGGGTTCCTCCCTGTTCGTTTATGTACCACATTACCGTGGTGTTGTCTGTGCTTATCAATAGTTGACCTGGATGCAGAAGGTCTTTGAAAGCTATAATAGCATTTATTACTGCTAGCATTTCCTTTTGATTGATGTGAAGGTGCTTTTCTTTTTGGGACCATTTGCCCTGAATGCACCGATCTGTCATGTGCACCCCCCAGGCGTAGTCCGAGGCCTGTTGTGATGACTTGATTTGCTTGAGGCTTGCAGAATGGGAGACCTGTGTTTGTTTGGCATGCTTGAGCCCACCACAGAAATTCCTTTTGAAGACATGGAATTAGTGGTATTATTGTTTCCAAACTGTGGCTGTGTTGAGGCCATAGGTTTTTCAGGTACCATTGAAGTTTCCTCATATGCAACTTTGCACATGGGATTATAGTAGGATGCAAGATGCCATGAATCCCAGAGCCTGCAGGATTTTCCTTGCAGTCAGCCTGGTGAAATTTGCTAGTTTTCTGAAGTATTGAATTAGTTGCCCCTGCTTCTCTGATGTGAGGTAGGCCATCTGGGTGTTTGTGTCCAAGTTGGCACCCAGGAAAATTCTTTTCTGAGAGGGTATTAGCCTTGATTTCTTTTTGTTGACTGTGTATCCCAGAGAATCCAACAACATTATTACAAAAGCCAGATGTTTCAGTTTCAGAAGTATGTGCTTGCTGTTCGCTTGGATCAGGCAGTCGTCCAAATATGGGTATATTTGTATCCCTTGAAGTCTGCAGTAGGCAATTACTGATGCCAGGCATTTCGTGAATACTCTGGGCGCAGTAGATAAGCCAAAGGGCAACGCAGAGAATTGATAATGGGTTGAACCTGCAAGAAATCTGAGGTATCTTCTGCAATTTTGTCTGATTGGGACATGCAGGTATGCCTCCTTGAGGTCCAATGTTACCAGCCAAGACTCCTTGCCCAGCATGGGAAGAAGCTGCTGTAATGTGAGCATCTTGAATTTTGGTACAGTAAAAATGTGTTTAGGATGGATAGGTCCAAAATAGGTCTCCAATCTTTTCCCTTCCTTGGTACCAGGAATAGTCTGGAATAAAACCTTGACCTTGTTCGTATGTAGGTACCTCTTGAATAGCTTTCATGTCCATGAGATCTGAAATTTGTCTTTGTGCCTCTGCCCTTTGATTGTGTGGCAGGTTTGGCATGCCTCTCATTTTTGGAAGGGTGTGAAAATGGAATCTGTAGCCTCTGTTTATAATGTCCAGGATTCATTTGTCTTTTGTGACAATATGCCAATTTTTTGAAAATAATGCCAGTTTTCCACCTAAGGGTGCTGCCATTTGAGCCTTGCTTGGCATGCAAAGGGGGAAGTCATTGGGCTTGCTTTCTGAATGGCTGCAAACTATCCTCACCACCTCTTTGTGTAGGAGCTTGCCATTGTCTGCCCCTAAACGATCCTTGAGATTGCCCTCTGCCCCTCTGGCGCCTGTATCTACCTCTTTGGGGTCTGTCCGTGGCTGGAAAGGAACAATTTTTGGAAGGCCAATTTCTACTGAAACGTGGAGGTTGTACCTGTAGAAAATCTTTCACTGTTTGCATTGATTTAGCCTTTTCCTCCATTTTCTTTAATACCTCCTCAGCTTTAACACCAAATACATCCTTTTGAAGAGGGGCATCTAGTAATTTAGCTTTGACATGATCTGGTAAGGTTTGCTCCTTGAGCCAGGCATGTCTACGTATGACTGATCCTGTAACAGCAGCTCTACATGAGGCCTCTAGAGCATCAAAACCACATTGCAAGGTATGTCTACCCACTTGTTCTGCACTATGCATCAAATCCTGCAACTCCTTCAAGTCTGGTTGTTCAGGTTGTGACATTTTGCTTCTCAGCTGTGATAACAGAAACTGTTGGTACTTTAGCATATGGAACTGGCAGTTTAATGCCCTCATGGTTAAGGTGGCCGAGGTGTATACCTTTTTTCCCCACCTTTCTAAGGATCTGGAATCTCTCTCGGAAGGAAATGGGCTTTTAGCAGTGGAGGCGTTAATTCCCTTGGGGCCCTGTGAGATAGTTTCTGGGTCAGCCGCATGGCTTTTGTATAAAAATTGGTGTGAGTCAGGAACCCGGTAGTACCTGTCAGGCTTGAATGGGGCTGGAGGTAAAGAATCCGGGTTAAGGCAGGCCTCCGAGTACACATCATCTAGTATGTCTAAGACAGGAGGTATAGCCAGAGGCCTGTGCTGAGGTAGCAACAGAAAATCCCTAAGCCTTTTCTTGGAATCTGAGTACTCTTGGCCTTCTCAGTGGAAGTGTTCCCTTAAGGTATGCAAGGTTTCCCTAAATGAATAATCCACTCGGGGAGACAGAGGAATGGACTCCTCAGCATCAGAATCTTCAAAAGGGAGTAAGAATGTTCCTGTTAATCAGAGTGCTCTGAAATAATGGAGGCCTGGTCAGAGGAGGGGGATTCTTCCTCCACTCTGGGCCTTTTGTCCGGGGGGAGTTGAGAACCCCTGATAAGAGAAATCAAATCCTCAGCCATTTTAAGCATCTGTTTTTTAGGCATGGGGCCTGGAGAAGGGCCCTGTGGAGCTTGTCTCTTAGAATGCATGGCTGCTTTAGACTTAGTGAAAGCCTTGATAGAAAAAGAGGAAGGTCTAAAGACACCTTGAGAGGAGGCAGACCTGTCTACATTTTGAGATTCACCACCAAGAGTGGCTTCGGTATCTGTAGTCGGAGTGTGGGCCAAGGAGCCTGCGACCTCAGGCACAGAAGTGTCGTCGGTAGGCAGGGGCTGCGTAGGCGCCTCGCTTAGAACCGGACCACCTCTAGTCGGCTTTGGCGTGGTGTCGGTAGAGGCCGCGGACCTCGTGTGTCGGTCCTTATCTTTGCATTTTTTTAGACAAAACTGGAGTCGGAGTATCCGACGACATAATATAGTTAAATTTTTTGCCAAAATAGTGCTGGGCGAACTCCGCCCAACGCTTAATGGTGCGTTTGTTGAATGTAGCACAAAAACGACAGACCGAGACGTCGTGGTCTGGACCTAAGCAAGGAATGCAGAGGGAATGAAAATCCTTATGCGGTATTTGCTTCCCACAAGAAATACAATTATTAACTTTGTCTGACATCGGTCTGAGGCAAGAAAAGTTTCCCCAACGGGGTACTTAGCTTTAAAGAAGGCTTCGGTTGCAAAATTTTCGTAATTTCAGGAGCTGGCCGACCGGCACTTGCGAACTGCTTCTGCTTCGGGCACCGCGCGGCAAAAAAGACTGAAGAAAATGGCGTCGGCTGGTTCTTTTATACCCCTGGTGCACTACGTCAGGGAAGAAGCGACGACAACCGACGCCGGACCTAGACTTTGGAATTCGGCCGACCGAGGACCCGCCTGACGGCAGGAGAACCCATCTGTTATGACTGCAGCTGTGTGCATGATGAACATCAGGAGGGATAGCAATAGGCCTGTGCTGAGGTAGTAAAAGAAAATCTCTGAGCCTTTTCTTAGATTCTGAGTAGTCTTGGCTCTCCCAGTGGAAGTGCTCTCGCATGGTATGCAGGGTTTCCCCAAAAGAATAATCCTCAGGAGGGGAGGCTGAAGGGATAGATTCTTCAGCATCGGATTCCTCATAGGGAGGGAGAGAGTATTCCTGGTCAGAGGAAATGGAAACCTGATCTGAAGATTCATATTCTGTCTCTTGCCTAGTCCTCTTATCAGGAGGGGGATGGGAACCTCTGATCAAAGTAATTAGGTCTTTGGCCATTTTGAGCATCTGTTTTTTAGGCATGGAGGCCAATCCATGGGCTTGCTGCACTTGTTTCTTTGTCTTTAGAGGTGCTTTAGTCTTTGCCTTTGAAGCTGTAGTCGGTTTTATATAAAACTGTGCAAGCCTGAAAACACCCTCAGAAGCCGATGCCTGCTCAGCTGCTCCAGACCCATCTGAGGGTATATTTTCCAAGTGTCCAATACCTTGAGTTTCCAGAGGCCTAGTCTACTCCACGTGGGAGTCAGAAGCGGCCTGTGGCTCTGAGGTAGCGGGAGTTAGGGTCTGCGAAAGCGCCTCACTGAGAACTGGCGACTGGCTTAGAAGGCTCGTCGTCAGTTTTGGACCTCGGATGCCTGTCCTTTTCCTTGCGTTTCTTGTGAATTGCGGTAGTCGGATGGCTATCCGACATCGTGTAATTAAATCTTCAGCCAAAGTAATGAAATGCAAAATCGTACCGACGCTTAATAGTGCATTGGTTAAATCTAGCACAAAACCTGCAATTAGCAACGTCGTGATCAGGGCCTAGGCAAGGAATACAATAAGAATGGAAGTCCTTATGAGGTATTTGCTTCCCACAAGAAATACAATTAACTTTTTCTGACATCGGTCTGGAGCAAGAAAAAAAGTTTCCCCAACAGGGTACTTAATTTTAAATGAAGACTTCGGATCTGAAATTCGAACGCGAAAATTTCAGGAGTCGTCCGACTGGCACTTGCAAACTGCTTCTGCTTCGGGCACCACGCAGCAAGAAAGACTGGAGAAAATGGCATCGGCTGCATCTTTTATACCCCTGGCGCACTGACGTCAGGGAAGAGGCGACAGCAACTGACGCCGGGCCAAGACTTTGGAATTCAGGCCGACGGCAGGTAGCCTGCCAGCAGGATAACCCAAGAGTAATGACTGCAACAGTGAAACACGATGAACATCAGCAGACCGGCAAGAGGCCTCTAAAGAATCAAAACCACATTGCAAAGTATGTTTTCCAACTTGTTCAGCAGAATGCAATAAATCCTGTAAATCTTTATTTTCCACAGACAGATATCAACATTATTTTCTGTTTAAGCAGTCCAATAATATGCTGTTGATATTTTAACATATGAAATTGGCAGTTTAAAGCCAAGGTTGCAGAAGTATAAAAGTACAGTTTTGTACCTACCATAAATGTAGATGTTCGAGTGCTAATACAGCTGCAGTAATCACAGATGGGTTTTCGGCCGTCAGGCGGTCCCTCGGTCGGCCGAATTCCAAAGTCTTGGTCCGGCGTCGGTTGTCGTCACTTACTCTTCTGACGTCAGTAAGGCCAGAGTATATAAGACACAGCCGACACCATGTTCTTCAGTCTTTCTTGCCCCAGATGTCAGGTGCCCCCAAAAGGAAGGCAATACATAAATAAGGCTTATCTACATATGCAAGCAATGCAAAGTAATGCATAATCAGTGTAAGCAAGCAAATAAAACATAGCAGGATAACAGAGTCAGGTGGTATGAAGAGGTTGTTAGGCCCCATGCCTTTACCAAGTGGGGAAGGAGGGAGGGAAACCTGTACTGCAGCTGTATTAGCACTCGAACATCTACATTTATGGTAGGTACAAAACTGTACTATGTTCATCGTGCATACAGCTGCAGTAATCACAGATGGGTAGAGTCCCAAAGCTATGCATAGGGTGGTAGGTACTATGAGTAACTGGGTTGAGCCAGAATGCCCTGCAAAACAGCAGTGGCAAAGCCTGCTCTTGTTCTGGAATATAAGGGCAGGTGGTAGTGTTTTGTGAAGGTATGTACAGAACTCCAAGTGGCTGCCTCCAAAATATCCTTAGTAGGAACACCTCTGAGGAAGGCTGTAGAGGTGGCTGTGGCCCTGGTGGAGTGAGATCTGATACCAGTAGGGACAGATTTCCCATGATAGGAATAACAAAACCGTATGCAGTGGCCAATCCACTTGGAAATGGTCTGTGGTAACTGGTTTCCCTTGAGCCCCTACGGCATAGGACACAAAAGGTTGTTCTGATTTCCTGAAGGACTTTGTTCTGTCCAAATAATAACGTAGCTGCCTATGGATGTCTAAAGAGTGAAGCAGCCTCTCCCCTTTGTTTTGAGGATTAGGATAAAAGGTAGGTAGGTGTATGGCTTGATTTAAGGCTACCCTGGATACCACTTTTGGCATAAAAGATGGGTTGGTACGAAGGGAAACCCTGTCCTGATGGAAGATGAGGAAGGGCTGCACCGCCATGAGGGCCTGTAGTTCAGAACCCCTACGAGCTGAAGTGATGGCCAGAAGGAAAGCTGTTTTCCAGGACAAATATTGCAGATCTGTTGAGGCAGCAGGTTCAAAGGGAGGCAATGTTAATTTTTCTAGTATGTAATTAAGGTCCCAGGCTGGTATTGGTTGCTTCCTTGGAGGTTTTATATTCTTAGCCCCTCTGAGGAACTGTCGTAAGAGTGGGTGAGAGAATAAAGGAGGATCCGTGTTGAATTCTGCAGAAATGGCTGAGGCATGTATTTTTATGGAAGAAAATGAAAGTCCACTGTTCAGCAGTTCAGCTAGGTACTGTAAAACCTGAGGCAAGTTCAATTTTCTAGGTCCTGGCCTCTTTTCTCATTCCAACAGCAAAACCGCTTCCATTTTATGGAGTAAGCTTTTCTAGTAGATGGTCTTCTGGCCTCCAAAATGACATCCTGCACCTCCTTGGAGAGTAGGGACTGTTGTGGTGTCAAGGAATTTTCCATGCAGCGAGGTTGAGTGTTTTCAGCTGACTGTGAAGAGTTTTGTAGCTGTTCTGAGTCAGTAGAAGAGGCATTAGAGGCAGGGACCAGGGAGGAGTATGTGTTAGGCTCCTCAGGAGTGGATACCAGTGTTGCCTTGGCCAATCTGGAGCAAATCAGTATCATCCTCGGTTTGTCTGTTCTTGCTTTCAAAAGCACCTTGGGCAGAAGGGGCAGAGGTGGAATGCATAAACTGTCCATGCTGTCCAACTGAATGAAAGGGCGTCCACTTTCCAGGCCTTTGGATGAAAGGTCCTTGAACAAAACTTTTTCAGCTGATGGTTCCTGTGGGAGGCAAAAAGATCTAGGTCTGGCCTCCCCCACGCTTGGATTATCTCTGTAAACACCTGAGGATGTAACTTCCATTCGTGTGGATCTGTCATATTTCTGCTTAGAGTGTCTGCCAGTGTGTTTTCCAGTCCTGGCAAGTACTGTGCTTGAAGTTCGATTTGTCTTTCCAGAGCCAAGTTCCAAAGAGTCATGGCTAGTCTGCACAAGGGGTATGAATGTGTTCCTTCTTGTTTGTTTATGTACCACATTACTGTGGTGTTGTCTGTTCTTATCAGTAATTGTCCTGGATGCAGGAAGTCCTTGAAAGCTGTAATTGCATTTATTACTGCTAGCATTTCTTTTTGATTGATGTGAAGGTGCTTTTCCTTTTGGGACCATCTGCCCTGAATGCACCTGTCCTTCATGTGCGCCCCCCAGGCATAATCTGAGGCATCTGTGGTTATGACTTGTTTTGCTTGAGGCTTGCAGAATGGAAGGCCTGTGTTTACTTGACATGCTTGGGCCCACCATAGAAATTCCTTTTGCAAACATGGAATTATTGGTATAATTGCTTCCAAACTGTGACTGTGTTGAGACCATAGATTTTTAGGTACCATTGAAGTTTCCTCATATGCAGCTTTGCACATGGGATTAGAAGAATGCAAGATGCCATGAATCCCAGAGCCTGCAGGATTTTCCTTGCAGTAAGCCTGGCACTTTTTGCTAGTGTTTCGAAGTACTGAGATAGTTGCCCTTGTTTTTCTGGCGTAAGATATGCCATCTGGGTGTTTGTGTCCAAGTTGGCACCCAGGAAGGTTATTTTCTGAAATGGTGTTAGCCTTGATTTCTCCTTGTTGATGGTATATCCCAGAGAAAGCAGTAACCGTGTCACATATGCCAGATGTTCCAGTAGTATGTGTTTGCTGTCCGCTTGGATCAGGCAGTCGCCCAGATAAGGGTAAATTTGTATCCCTTGAAGTCTGCAGTAGGCAATCACTGATGCCAGGCACTTTGTGAATACTCTGGGTGCAGTAGATAAGCCAAAGGGCAATGCAGAGAATTGATAGTGGATTGAACCTGCAAGAAATCTGAGGTATCTTCTGCAGCTTTGTCTGATTGGGACATGCAGGTATGCCTCCTTGAGGTCCAATGTTACCAGCCAAAACTCCTTGCCCAGCATGGGAAGAAGTTGCTGTAATGTGAGCATCTTGAATTTTGGTACGAGTAGGAATGTGTTTAGGATGGACAAGTCCAAAATGGGTCTCCAGTCGGTTCCTTTTCTTGGTACCAGAAAAAGTCTTGAATAAAAACCTTGACCTTGTTGGTGTGTAGGTACCTTTTGTATAGCTCTCATGTTTAGGAGCTTTGAAATTTGCAGTTGTGCCTCTGCCCTTTGATTTTGTGGCAGGTTTGGCATGCCTCTCATTTTTGGAAGAGTGTGAAATTGAAATTTGTAGCCTCTGTTTATAATGTCCAGTATCCATTTGTCTGTTGTGACAATATGCCAATTGCTTGCAAATAATGCTAGTTTCCTCCCAAAGGTGCTGCCAGCTGAGACTTGCTTGGCATGGAAATGAGGGAGTCATTGGGTTTGCTTCCTGTATTGTTGTGCACTGTCTTCACCACCTCTTGGTGCTGGAGATTGCCATTGTCTGCCTCTATATGATCCTTGTGATTGCCCTCTGCCCCTTGTGCGTCTGTATCTACCTCTTTGGGGCTTGTCAGTGGCTGGAAAGGACCAGTTTTTTGAAGGCCAATTTCTGCTAAAACGTGGTGGTTGGACCTGTAAGAAAGCCTTGACAGTTTGCATAGATTTGGCTTTTTCTTCCATTTTCCGTAGTATCTCCTCAGCATTAGTACCAAATAGTACATCCTTTGTAAAGGAGCATCAAGAAGTTTAGCTTTCACATGATCAGGTAAATTTTGTTCCCTAAGCCAGGCATGTCTGCGAATGACTGATCCTGTAGCAGCCGCTCTACTGGAAGCCTCTAGGGCATCATAACCACATTGTAAGGTGTGTTTACCCACTTGCTCCGCACTATGCATCAAATCCTGTAACTCTTTAAATCTGGTTGTTCAGGTTGAGACATTTTGTTCCTTAATTGTGATAACAGGTACTGTTGATATTTAATCATATGAAACTGACAGTTTAAGGCCCTCATGGCTAGGGTGGCCGAGGTATATACCTTTTTACCCCACCTTTCTAGAGATCTGGATTCCCTTTCTGCAGGGAGTGGATTCTTGGCAGTGGAGGCCTTTAATCCCTTGGGGCCTTGTGAAATGGTTTCAGGGTCAGCATTATGGCCTTTGTAGAGAAATTGGTGAGAGCTGGGTACTCTGTAATACCTATCAGGTTTTACTGGTGCAGGAGGCAGAGAATCAGGGTTAAGGCAAGCCTCCAAATAGACATCATCCAGTACATCCAAAACAGGGGGTATAGCTAGAGGTCTGTGCTGAGGTAACCAAAGAAATTCCCTAAGTCTTTTCTTGGAATCTGAAAAGTCTTGGCCTTCCCAATGGAAGTGTTCCCTCAAAGTGTGTAAGGTTTCCCCAAAAGAAAAATCCTCAGGGGATACAGAAGGAATGGACTGTTCTGCATCCGAATCCTCAAAAGGGGAGTAAGAGTGTTCCTCTGCATCAGAATGTTCTGATAAAATGGATCCCTGATCAGAAGAGGGAGATTCTTCCTCCACTCTGGGTCTCTTGTCAGGAGGGGGCTGAGAACCTCTGATAAGAGTAATTAAATCCTCAGCCATTTTAAGCATCTGTTTCTTAGGCATGGGTCCAGGAGATGGGCCCTGTGCAACAGGCCTCGTGGGATGCCTGGCTGCTTTGGATTTAGTAAAAGCCTTTATTGAAAAAGAAGATGAGGGCCTAAATACACCATGGGTGGAGGTGGACCTGTCCACATTAGTAGGCTCGACATTAGCAGGGGCTTTGGTTGTAGTCTGGGAAAGGGCCGAGGACCCAGCGGTCTCGGGTACAGAGGACACCGCCAAAGGAGTGTCGCCGGTAGGCAGGGACTGCAAAGGCGTCGCTGAGAACCGGACCACGTAGCCTGTTTTGGCGGGGACCGCGGGTCTCGCGTGTCGGTCCTTTTCCTTGCGTTTTTTGGACAAAACGGTAGTCGGAGTTTCCGACGACATTTTACAATCAAAAGCTTTACCAAAGTAGTGTTGGGCGAACTCCGCCCGACGCTTGATAGTGCGTTTATTGAAGGTAGCGCAAAAGCGATAGCCCGAGACGTCGTGGTCTGGGCCCAAACAAGGTATGCAAAGGGAATGGAAATCCTTATGCGGTATTTGCTTCCCACAAGAAATATAATTATTAACTTTTTCTGACATCGGTCTGAGGCAAGAAAAGTTTCCCCAACGGGGTACTTAGCTTTAAAGACGACTTCGGTTCCAATTTTTTCGTAATTCAGGAGCTGGCCGACCGGCACTTGCGAACTGCTTCTGCTTCGGGCACCGCGCGGCAAAAAAGACTGAAGAACATGGCGTCGGCTGTGTCTTATATACTCTGGCCTTACTGACGTCAGAAGAGTAAGCGACGCCGGACCAAGACTTTGGAATTCGGCCGACCGAGGGACCGCCTGACGGCTGAAAACCCATCTGTGATTACTGCAGCTGTATGCACGAACATCCTTTATTTCCCCATCTATCCAGCGCCCTGGAGTCCCTGTCAGAAGGGGTAGGATTTTTAGCAGTAGATGCCTTAATGCCCTTAGGTCCCTGAGAAATTGTTTCAGGATCTGCGACAGGATTTTTGAAAAGGAACTTGGACTCGGGAATCTTGTAGTATCCGTCAGGTTTACTAGGAGCTGGAGGCAGGGAATCAGGGGCCATACTGGATTCCGAAAACACATCAACAATGTCTAGTACAGGAGGTATAGCCAAAGGCCTATGCTGAGGTAAAAGGAAATCCCTAAGCCTCTTTTTTGCATCAGAGAATTCCTGACTTTCCCAGTGGAAATGCTCCCTTAAGGTATGTAAAGTTTCACCAAAAGAAAAATCCTCGGGGGGGGGGGGGCAGAGGGAATGGAATCCTCTCCATCAGAATCCTCATAAGTAGGTATGGACAAATCCAGGTCAGAAGAAACAGAGTCCTGATCAGAAGATTCATAGTCAAGCTCATCCCTAGGCCTCTTAGAAGGGGGGGTTGACCAATCCTGCTTAGAATTAGATCTTCAGCCATTTTGATAATTTTTTTAGGCATAGGGGCCTGAACATGTGGCCTGGGCGTCGGTTTTTTTCGACATAGATCGAGATTTAGCTCTTAGTATTGAAGGTGGAGTTGGTTTAATACGCAAATCTGTACGCCTGAATACAGCGTCAGAAGACTGTGCCTGCACAGTGGCTCTGGACCGATCCAAGGTAGAGACATTAGTGGGTTCCATAGATGCAGCATCTTGTGGCATAACGGACTCCGAATGGGTCTCAGTAGAGACCTGCGAGTCAGAAGTAGCGGGTATCAGGGGCTGCAAAAGCACCTCACTGAGTGCCAGACTGGCTTAGGAGAAGAGTCGTTGGCAGTTTTGGACCTCAACGGCCTGTCTCTGTCTTTTTCTTCGAATTTTGTTTGGATTCCCGGTAGTCAGATGGCTAACCGATGTCATTTCTGGATAATTAAACCGAGAACCAAAATATTTAGAGGCAAAAATGTACTGACGATGGATAGTGCGCTGATTAAATAAAGCACAAAACCAACAGCAAGGTATGTCGCGGTCAGGGCCAAGGCAAGGAATACAGTAGAGATGAAAATCCTTATGCGGTATTTGTTTTCCACAAGAAATGCAATTATTAACTTTACTGACATCAGTAAGGAGCAAGTAAAAGTTTCCCCAATGGGGTACTTAGCTTTAAGTTGGACTTCGGTTCTGAAACCCATCAGTAAGGAGCAAGTAAAAGTTTCCCCAATGGGGTACTTAGCTTTAAGTTGGACTTCGGTTCTGAAACTCGGAAACGAAAATTTCAGGAGTTGGCCGACCGGCATTGCAAACTGCTTCTGCTTTGGGCACCGCACGGCAAGAAAGACTGAGGTAATGGCATCGGCTTCATGTTTTATACCCCTAACGATCTCACGTCATGGAAGCAGGGACAGCAACCGACGAGGGACCCAAGACTTTGTTAATCAGGCCGACTGAGGGCAACCTGCCAGCAAATTACCCAAATGTAATGACTGCAACAGTGAAACACTAAGAACATCTGATGGTGCATGTAACCTGTTTTCAAGAGTAGGCATATTCCGCAAGACTCCCTGACAGGGATGTGCAGGTATGCTTCTTTTAAGTCTAGTGTTGCCAACCATGCATCTTTGCCTAGCACAGGAAGCAGTTGGTGGAGTCAGCATTTTGAATTTTGGAATTACCAGAAAGGTGTTTAGAGTAGAAAGGTCCAGGATAGGACGCCATGTATTGCCTTTTATGGGTACCAGGAAAAGTCTCGACTAGAAACCTTGTCCCTTTTCCTCTTCGGGTACCAACTTGAATACCCCCATGTTTAAGAAAGAGAGTACTTGATTTTGGGCCTCTACCCACTGATTTGGGGGTAGGTCTGGCCACCCGCTTGGTGTTCGTAACGTGTGGAAGTGAAATCTGTATCCTTGGGACACTATATTTAAAAGCCATTTGTCCTGGGTAATGAGTTCCCAGCTTTTGCCTGCAGACCAATCTTTCCGCTTTATAGGAGCGTTCAGTTGGGAAGTGCTTGGAAGTTTTAAATGCAAGTCATTGAGACAGCTTTCCATAGGGAGGAGTCTTACTACGCCTAGATTTGGGTGCTGAAACCCCCCACTGCTTAGTCTTGTGTGTCCCTTGGGACTGAAATCTGGGGTTTCTGCTGTGTCTGGGTTTGGCTTGAGAAGACCTGGAAGGGGCTGGAAAGGACCAATTTTTAGAGGGCCAGTGTCTACTAAATCTAGGAGGCTGAACTTGTAAAAAATCTTTAACAGTTTGCATAGATTTAGCTTTCTCTTCTATCTTTTTAAGAACTTCCTCAGCCTTATTGCCAAAAAGGCGGTCCTGATTTAAGGGAGCATCCAACAATTTAGCTTTAATATGATCAGGCAAACATTGCTCCTTAAGCCAAGCATGCCTTCTGAGCACAGACCCAGTAACAGCAGCCCTGCAAGAGACCTCTATGAATCAAATCCACATTGCAAAGCATGTTTTCCAACCTGTTCAAGCAGAATGCATTAAATCCTGTAAATCTTTTATTTTCAGCACAGTCAGGAATCAATATCATTTTCTGTTTAAGCAATCCAATAACGTGTTGTTACTTTATATGAAATTGGCAGTTTAAAGCCCTAATGGCCAAGGTTGCACAAGTGTAAACCTTCATACCCCATCTATCCAGCGCCCTGGAGTCTCTATCAGAGGGGTAGGATTTTTAGCAGTAGAAGCCTTAATGCCCTTGGGTCCCTGAGAAATAGTCTCTGGATCCGCAATAGGATTTTTAAAAAGGAACTTGTGTGAATCAGGAACCTTGTAATATCTGTCAGGTTTTCTGGGAGCAGGGGGCAAAGAATCAGGGGCCAAACTAGACTCTGAAAAGGCAACATCCACAATGTCTAGTACAGGAGGTATAGCTAAAGGCCTATGCTGAGGCAGGAGTAAGAAATCCCTAAGCCTCTTTTTTGAATCAGAAAAATCCCGGCTTTCCCAGTGGAAATGCTCCCTTAGAGTATGTAAGGTCTCACCAAAAGAAAAATCCTCTGGAGAGGAAGCAGAGGGAATAGACTCCTCTGCATCAGAATCCTCATAAGTAGATAAGGGCGAATCCAGATCATCAGAATCCTGGTCAGAAGATTCATAAACAACTTCAGTCCTAGGTCTCTTAGAAGGGGGAGGCTGGCTTCCCCTGATTAGAGTTATAAGATCTTCAGCCATTCTTATCATTTGTTTTTTAGGCATAGAGGCCTGAGCATGCGGCCTGGGCGTCGGTTTCTTAGGCACGGTTCGAGATTTTGACCTAAATGAAGAAGGAGACTAATATGCAAGTCCATAGACCTGAATACACCCTCAGAAGCCGGTGCCTGCACAGCTGCTCCAGACCCATCCAAGGTAGAGACATCCGCGGGTTTCACAGTTGAAGCATCTTGCAGCATACCAGACTCCGAATGGGTCCCAGTAGAGGCCTGCGAGTCAGAAGTAGCGGGTATCAGGGGCTGCGAAAGCACCAGAGTGCCGGTGAACTGGTGACTGGCTCAGGAGAAGCATAGTCAGTAGCTTTGGACCTCGGTGGCCTGTCTCTGACTTTATCTTTGCATTTTTTCAGAATCCTGGTAGTCGGATGGCTAATCGATGACATTTCTGGATAATTAAATTGAGAATCGAAATATTTAGAGGCGAAAATATACAGACTGACAGTGCGCTGATTAAATAAAGCACAAAACCGACAGCAAAATTACTTCGTGGTCAGGGCCTATGCAAGGAATACAGTACAAATGAAAATCTTTGTGAGGTATTTGTTTTCCGCAAGTAATGCAATTAACTTTTACTGACATCGGTAAGGGGCAAGAAAAAGTTTCCCCAACGGGGTACTTAGCTTTAGTTGAATACTTTGGTTCTGAAACTCGAAAACGAAAATTTCAGGAGTCGGCCGACTGGTACTTGCAAACTGCTTCTGCTTTGGGCACCGCACGGCAAGAAAGACTGATGTAATGGCATCGGTTGCATGTTTTATACCCCTGACGACCTGAAGTCATGGAAGGAGGGACAGCAACCGACGCAGGACCCACGACTTTGTTAATCAGGCCGACTGAAGGCTACTGTAAGCAGATAACCCAAATGTAATGACTGCAACAGTGAATCACGACGAACAACTGCTTGAGCAATGGATGAGAGAAGAGGGGTGGTTCTGTGTTATAATGAGCTGAAATGGCTGAGGCGCAAATTTTGATGGAGGAAAAAGAAAGGCCCTTGTGAAGCATCTCAGGTATTGAAGAATCTGAGATAAGTTGGGCGCTGCTGTGCCCATCCCTTGAGACTGGTTCCAGGCACAGAATCTTTTCCATTTTTCAGCATACGGTTTTCTAGTACTAGGCCTCCTTGCCTCTAAAATGACATCCAACACTTGTTTACTGAGGGATGGTAAAGGAGAGATTAGGTAATTAGCCAGGCTGCTAGGTTCAGGGTTTGAAGCTGAGGGTGCAGAATCTGGTTCTCCTGATGAGACAACAGGGTAGGGGTCTGAGGCAGGTGCCATGGAGCCAGCAGTGACACAATGGGGAAGAGGGGGTACCAGTGTTGGCGTGGCCAGTCTGGTGCAATCAATATCATCCTTGGTTTGTCCTGCTTGATCTTTAGTAGTACTTTGGAGAGGAGAGGCAGAGGAGGAAAGGCATAAACTGATAGGTTTTTCCAGCTGAAGGACAGAGCATCCACTTTCCAAGCTGGTTTGTGGGGAGTCCTTGTGCAAAAGTTGTCGAACTGGTAGTTCTGTGGGGAGGCAAACAGGTCTATATCCGGGCTCCATTTGTTTGTCAACATGTTGAAAGTCTTTGGTTCCAGTTTCCACTCGTGTGCGTCCATGAGGTTTCTGATTACTCCGTCTGCCAGTGTATTTAGTTTTCCTGGCAGGAATTGAGCCTGTAGATGCACTTGGTAGCTCAAGGCTGTGTTCCACAGTGCCATGGCTAGTCTGCAGAGGGGGGTAAGAATGGGTAGCCACCTGCTTGTTTGTGTACCCCATAAAGTACAGTTTTGTACCTACCATAAATGTAGATGTTCGAGGGCTATTACAGCTGCAGTAGTTACATCTGGGTTTTCAGCCGGCAGGCGGTCCCTCGGTCGGCCGAATTCCAAAGTCTTGGTCCGGCGTCGGTTGTTGTCGCACTCTTCTGACGTCAGGAAGGCTAGAGTATAAAAGACACAGCCGACGCCATCTTCTTCAGTCTTTCTTGCCCCAGATGTCAGGTGCCCCCTAAAGGAAGGCAATACATAAATTAGTGTAATACACAAAAGTAAGCAAATAAAACATAGTAGGATAACCCAGTCAGCAGGTATGAATAGGTATTTAAACCCCAAGGTCTTACCAAGAGGGGAAGGAGGGTGGGAAACCTTTACTGCAGCTGTAATAGCCCTCGAACATCTACATTTATGGTAGGTACAAAACTGTACTATGTTCATCGTGCATTACAGCTGCAGTAGTTACATCTGGGTAGAATCCCAAAGCTATGTATAGGGTGGTAGGTACTATACGGAACTGGGTTGAGCTAGAATGCCCTGCAAAACTGCAGTGGCAAAGCCTGCTCTGGTTCTGGAGTATAAAGGCAGATGGTAATGCTTTGTGAAGGTATGTACAGAACTCCAAGTGGCTGCCTCCAAGATATCCTTAGTAGGCACTCCTCTGAGGAAGGCTGTAGAGGTGGCTGTGGCCCTAGTGGAGTGTGATCTGATACCAGTAGGTACGAGCTTTCCATGATGGGAATAACAAAAGCGTATGCAGTGACCAATCCACTTGGAAATGGTCTGTTTAGTTACAGGTTTCCCTTGACCCCCCACAGCATAGGAAACTAGGAGTTGATCTGATTTTCTGAATTACTTGGTTCTGTCCAAGTAGTAACGTAGCTGCCTATGGATATCTAAAGAATGAAGCAGCCTCTCCCCTTTGTTTTGAGGATTAGAGTAGAAGGTAGGAAGGTGGATGGCCTGGTTTAGGGCTACCCTAGATACTACTTTAGGCATAAAGGAGGGGTTAGTACGCAGGGAAACCCTGTCCTGATGGAATATGAGGAATGGCTGCACCGCCATGAGGGCCTGTAACTCAGATACCCTACGAGCTGAAGTGATGGCCAGGAGAAAAGCTGTTTTCCAGGACAAATATTGTAATTCTGCTGAAGCAGCTGGTTCAAAGGGAGGCAATGTCAATTTTTCCAGTACATAGTTAAGGTCCCAAGCTGGTACTGGTTGTTTCCTTGGAGGCCTTATGTTCTTAGCCCCTCTGAGGAACTGTCGCAGTAGTGGGTGTGAGAATAAAGGAGGATCCATATTGAATTCTGCAGATATTGCTGAGGCATGTATCTTGATTGAGGAAAAGGAAAGTCCCTTGCTCAAAAGTCCAGTTAGGTACTGTAAAATCTGAGGCAGGTTTAATTTGGGATCCTGTCCTCGTTCTTCATTCCAACAGCAAAACCGCTTCCATTTTGCGGAGTAAGCTTTTCTTGTAGATGGTCTTCTAGCCTCCAAAATGACATCCTGCACACTTCTTTGGAGAGTAGTGCCTGAGGTGAAGTTAAGGAATTTTCCATGCAGCTAGACTGAGAGTTTTCAGCTGACTGTGAAGAGTTTTGAAATTGTTCTGCGTCAGCAGTAGAGGTGTTAGAGGCAGGGGCCACGGAGGAGTGTGTGTTAGACTCCTCAATAGTGGATACCAATGTTGTCTCGGCCAATCTGGAGCAATCAGTATCATCCTTGGCTTGTCTGTTCTTGCTTTCAAAAGCACCTTGGGCAGCAGAGGTAGTGGTGGGAATGCATAAACTGACCAAGCTGTCCATGTGAATGAAAGGGCGTCCACTTTCCAAGCCTTTGGGTGGAAGGTCCTTGAGCAAAACTTTTTTAATTGATGATTTTTGTGGGAGGCAAAAAGGTCTATGTCTGGCCTTCCCCACGCTTGAACAATCTCTGTGAATACGTGTGGATGTAGCTTCCATTCGTGAGGATCTGTCATATGCCTGCTCAGAGTGTCTGCCAGTGTGTTTTCCATTCCTGGTAGGTACTGAGCCTGGAGTTCTATTTGTCTTTCCAGAGCTAGATTCCAAAGAGTCATGGTTAATCTGCACAAGGGGTATGAATGAGTCCCTCCTTGTTTGTTTATGTACCACATTACTGTGGTGTTGTCTGTTCTTATTAGCAGCTGTCCTGGATGCAGGAATTCTCTGAACGCTGAAATTGCATTTATTACTGCCAGCATTTCTTTTTGATTGATGTGAAGGTGCTTTTCTGTTTCGTGCCATTTGCCCTGAATGCACCTGTCCTTCATGTGCGCCCCCCAGGCGTAATCTGAGGCGTCTGTGGTTATGACTTGTGTAGCTTGAGGCTTGCAGAATGGGAGGCCTTTGTTTACTTGGCATGCTTGGGCCCACCATATGAATTCCTTTTGTAGACAGGGAATTATTGGAATCTCCACTTCTAAGCTGTGACTGTGTTGAGACCATAGATTTTTTAGGTACCATTGAAGTTTCCTCATGTGCAGCTTTGCACATGGGATTAGAAGAATGCAAGATGCCATGAATCCCAGAGCCTGCAGGATTTTCCTTGCAGTAAGCCTGGTACTTTTGCAAGCATTTTGAAGTAATGAGATAGTTGCCCTTGTTTTTCTGTTGTTAGGTAAGCCATCTGGGTGTTTGTGTCCAAGTTGGCACCCAGGAAGGTAATTTTCTGAGAGGGTGTTAGATTTGATTTCTCCTTGTTGATGGTGTATCCCAGAGAAAGCAGTAAGCGTGTCACATATGCCAGATGTTTGAGAAGTACGAGTTTGCTGTCCGCTTGGATCAGGCAGTCGTCCAGGTAAGGGTAAATTTGTATCCCTTGAAGTCTGCAGTATGCAATCACTGATGCCAGGCACTTGGTGAATACTCTGGGCGCAGTAGATAAGCCAAAGGGCAATGCAGAGAATTGATAGTGATTTGAACCTGCAAGAAATCTGAGGTATCTTCTGCAACTTTGTCTGATTGGGACATGCAGGTATGCCTCCTTGAGGTCCAATGTTACCAGCCAAAACCCTTGCCCAGCATGGGAAGGAGTTGCTGTAATGTGAGCATCTTGAATTTTGGCACTAGAAGAAATGTGTTGAGAATGGATAAGTCCAGAATGGGTCTCCAGTCGCTTCCTTTTCTTGGCACCAGAAAAAGCCTTGAATAAAAACCTTGTGCTTGTTGGTGCGTAGGTACCTTTTGTATAGCCCTCATGTTTAGGAGCTTTGCGATTTGTAGTTGTGCCTCTACCCTTTGATTTTGTGGTAGGTTTGGCATGCCTCTCATTTTTGGAAGAGTGTGGAAATGAAATTTGTAGCCTCTGTTTATTATGTCCAGGATCCATTTGTCTGTTGTGACAATATGCCAATTGTTTGCAAATAGTGCCAGTTTTCCTCCCAAAGGTGCTGCCAGTTGAATTCTGTTTGGCATGGCAATGAGGGAGTCATTGAGTTTGCTTTCTGTACTGCTGTGCACTGTCGTCACCACTTCTTGGTGTTGGTGACTGCCATTGTCTGCCTCTGTAGGATCCTTGGGGTTGTCCTCTGCCCCTTCCGCGTCTGTATCTGCCCCTTTGGGCTTTGTCAGTGGCTGGAAAGGACCAGTTTTTCGACGGCCAATTCCTGCTGAACCTTGGTGGCTGAACCTGTAAGAAAGCTTTGACAGTTTGCATAGATTTTGCCTTTTCTTCCATTTTACGTAAAATATCCTCAGCATTACCACCAAAAAGAACATCCTTATGTAACGGTGCATCCAGAATTTTTGCTTTCACCTGATCTGGAAGATTTTGTTCCCTTAGCCATGCATGTCTGCGAATGACTGCTCCAGTGGCGGCTGATCTGCTGGAGGCCTCTAGTGCATCATAACCACATTGTAAGGTGTGCTTGCCCACTTGCTCAGCAGTATGCATCATATCCTGCAACTCTTTTAAGTCTGGTTGTTCAGGTTGTGACATTTTTGTTTTTAATTGTGATAACAGAAATTGCTGATATTTAATCATATGAAATTGGCAGTTTAAGGCCCTCATGGCAAGGGTGGCTGAGGTGTAAACCTTCTTACCCCACCTTTCTAGTGATCTAGATTCCCTTTCCGTAGGTAGTGGATTCTTGGCCGTGGAAGCCTTAATTCCTTTAGGGCCTTGAGAAATAGTTTCAGGGTCTGCATTATGGCCTTTATAGAGGAACTGATGAGAATTAGGAACTCTGTAATACCTATCCGGCTTAACTGGTGCAGGAGGCAGAGAATCAGGATTTAAACAGGCCTCCGAGTATACATCATCCAAAACCTCCAAAACAGGAGGAATAGCCAGAGGTCTATGCTGAGGTAACCAGAGAAATTCCCTAAGTCTTTTCTTGGAGTCTGAAAAGTCTTGGCCTTCCCAATGGAAGTGCTCTCTCAAGGAGTGTAAAGTTTCCCCAAAGGAAAAATCCTCAGGGGGGGATACAGAGGGAATGGACTGCTCTGCATCCGAATCCTCAAAAGGTGAATAAGACTGTTCTTCAGCATCAGAATGATCTGATAAAATGGATTCTTGGTCCGAAGGAGGAGAATCCTCCTCTACTCTGGGTCTCTTGTCCGGAGGGGCCTGTGAGCCTCTGATAAGAGTGATCAGGTCTTCAGCCATTTTAAGCATGTGCTTTTCTTAGGCGTGGGCCCAGGTCTTGGGCCTTGTGAGGCAGGCCTAGAAAGATGCTTGGCTGATTTGGCTTTTGTAAAGGCCTTGATGGAGAATGAAGATGAAGGCCTAAATACACCATGGGTGGATGTAGATCTATCCACATTGGTGGGTTCGACATGAACAGGGGCTTCGGTAGTAGTTTGGGAAAGGACCAAGAACCAGCGGTCTCAGGTACAGAAGACCCTCACGAGGGAGTGTCGTCGGTAGTCAGGGACTGCAAAGGCGTCTCACTGAGAACCGCCCACGTGGAGCTTGTTTCGGTGGTGTCGGTGGAGACCGCAGTTCTCGACTGGCGGTCCTTTCTTTTCGCTTTCTGGACATAGCGGTAGTCGGAGTATCCGGCGACATTTTATAATTAAACGCTTTGCCAAAATAGTGTTGGGAACTCCGCCCGACGCTTGATAGTGCGTTATTGAAGGTAGTACAAAGCGCAGCCCGAGACGTCGTGGTCTGGGCCCAAACAAGGTATGCAAAGGGAATGGAAATCCTTATGCGGTATTTGCTTCCCACAAGAAATACAATTATTAACTTTTTCTGACATCGGTCTGAGGCAAGAAAAGGTTCCCCAACGGGGTACTTAGCTTTAATGAAGACTTCGGTTCCGAATTCTTTCGTAATTCAGGAGCTGGCCGACCGGCACTTGCGAACTGCTTCTGCTTCGGGCACCGCGCGGCAAAAAAGACTGAAGAAGATGGCATCGGCTGTGTCTTTTATACTCTAGCCTTCCTGACGTCAGAAGAGTACGCGACAACAACCGACGCCGGACCAAGACTTTGGAATTCGGCCGACCGAGGGACCGCCTGCCGGCTGAAAACCCAGATGTAACTACTGCAGCTGTAATGCACGATGAACATCAGTGATGTTGTCCGTCTTTACCATTAATTGTCCTGGAAGAAAGTAGTCCTTGAAGGCTGTCAGAGCATTCTGTACAGCTAACATTTCTTTTTGATTGATAGGCAGGTGCATTTGACTTGGGTTCCATTTGCCCTGAATGCACTTCCCTGCCAGGTGAGCCCCCCATGCATAGTCTGATGAGTCTGTTAGGGTTTGGGTGGCATGGGGTAGAGTGAATGGTAGTCTGTTTTGGTGGCAGGCTTCTGCCCACCAAAGGAACTCTAGCCATAGGCAAGGTATGATAGGAATCATTGCTTCTAGATGCAATAATGTTGACACCATAGGATTTTTAGATACCACTGTAGTTTCTTCATATGCAGTCTTGCATATGGAATTAAAAGAATGCAGGAGGCCATGAACCCCAAGGCTTGCAGTATTTGCCTTGCAGATAGCAGGGTTTTTGTGGCCATTAGTTTGAAGTAAATTGTCAAATGAATTTGTTTCTCTGGCATGAAGAAAGCCATCTGGGAAGTTGTATTCAAGCTTGCTCCCAGGAATATAATTTGTTGACAGGGTACCAGGTGTGATTTCTTTTCATTTATGGTGTACCCCAGATAAGTTGGCAGCTTTTGTACAAAAGCATGTCCTGACTTTCTGCTTGAATTATACTAATTTTTTAAGCAATATGCTGATTGTAAGATGAGGGACCTGTTATACCTGGCACAATGCCAAGTATGTAAATCATTTTATGTAGCAAAACTAATAGGATCCTGTGGGAAAGGGTAAGGGAATATATGTATATATGCAGTTAACGAGGATAAGAATGCTCTGGCAAAGTATATATTGACCTATGGGACGATGCATACATTTAGAGTGTTACAATTAATTAAAACGGAGAATACGTAATGTCAAGAATTATACAGAGGGTCAAGAGAATAAATGGATCATATGCCTACAAGTTCATAGAATGAGCGGTTTGAATGATAGGACATTAAAACCTTTTCTCTTGGCTAGACCCTATGCACACTAGAGATTGTATTAGATTAGGTTTTGTGTGAAAGGATTACTATGAGTGTCTTACAGGTTATTTCTTCCTATATTTTTATATTATGTTTTTTAATATGGGGTGATTTATTATACAATTATATTTATTTGATTAAGTACTTTTATAAAGTGCCTATTTATAGCTTAGTTTAATTTCACAAGAATATATATATTTTTTTTATGAGGTTTATGTATGTGTGATGTCATAATTGATTCTTCAGTGTAATTGGTGTTTTGCATATGAACTCAGTATTTACTGATGTTAGTTAAGACTGGGCATTTGAAAGTCTGATGAAACATTTTGATAATGTGAAAGCGCTTACTGTAGTACTGTTCGTGTGGCTTAAACTTCTTTCTTGTTTGGTTATCTGCTGTGGTGTTGCCTCCTTGACGTTTTTCAGAGTTTTTCTGCTTGAATTACACAATCGTCCAGGTATGGGTATATTTGAGTATTTCTTTGCCTGCAAAATACAATGACTGGAGCTAGGCACTTTGTGAATACCCTGGGCGTAGTACATAAGCCAAAGGGCAGTGCAGAGAACTGACAGTGCATGTAGCCTGCTTTGAAGCATAGATATCTTCTGAAAAATTCCCTGATTGGGATGTGCAGGCATGCTTCCTTTAAATCGAGTGTTGCCAACCAGGCAGCTTTGCCTATCATAGGAAGCAACTGGTGAAGAGCTAGCATCTTGAATTTTGGAATCCCCAAAAAAAGAGTTTAAGGTAGACAGTTCCAGGATAGGACGCCATGAGTTGTCTTTTCTGGGTACCAGGAAAAGTCTTGAGTAGAAACCTCGTCCCTTTTCCTCTTCTGGTACAGTCTGAATAGCCTTTATGCTTAAAAAAGAGACTACTTGCTTTTGAGCCTCTGCCCACGGATTTGGGGGTAGATCTGGCCAACTGTTTGGGGTTGGCAACGTGTGGAAATGAAATCTGTATCCTTGGGAAACTATATTTAGAACCCATTTGTCCTGGGTAATGAGTTCCCAGTTTTTTGCATGCAGAGCAATCTTCCCCCCAAAGGAGCAGTCAGTTGAGAAGTGCTTGGAAGTTTTAAAGTCAAGTCATTGAGATGGTTTATCATAGGGGGAGTTTTACTATTCCCAAATTTGGAAGTGGGAGCCCCCCACTGCTTAGTCCTGTGCGTACCCTGGGACTGAAGCCTGGGTGTTCTGCTGGATCTGGGTTTGGACTGAGAAGGCCTAGAAGAGGCAGGAAAGGACCAATTCTTAGAGGGCCAATGCCTACTAAATCTTGGAGGTTGTACTTGTAAGAAATCTTTTAACAGTTTACATAGATTTAACTTTTTCCTCCATCTTTTTAAGAACTTATTCGGCCTTGTTGCCAAAAAGGCGGTCCTGATTTAAGGGAGCATCCAGTAATTTAGCTTTAACATGATCTGGCAAGGATTGCTCCTTAAGCTATGCAAGCCTTCAAAGTACAGACCCAGTGACAGCAGCCCTGCAAGATGCCTCTAGTGAATCAAAACCACATTGCAAAGTACGTTTTCCAACCTGTTCAGCAAAATGCATTAAATCTTGTACATCCTTATTTTCAGCAAAATCAGGAATCAACATTTTCTGTTTAAGCAATCCAATAATATGCTGCTACTTTATTTGAAACTGGCAGTTTAAGGCCCTAATGGCCAAGGTTGCAGAAGTGTATACCTTCTTACCCCATCGATCCAGCGCCCTGGAGTCTCTATCAGAGGGGGTAGGAGTTTTGGGAGTAGTAGCCTTAATGCCCTTGGGTCCCTGTGAAATGGTCTCAGGATCCGCAGTAAGAGTTTTGAAAAGGAACTTGTGAGAGTCAGGAAAGTACAGTTGTGTACACTTACCTTTAATGTAGATGTTGAGTGTACTAACTGTTGCAGTCATTACAATTGGGTTATCCTGCTGACAGGCTGCCTTCAGTCGGCCTGAATTCCAAATTCTTGGTCTGGCGTCAGTTGCTGTCGCCTCTTCCCTGACGTCAGAGCGACAGGGGTATAAAAGATGCAGCCGACACCATTTTCTTCAGTTTTTCTTGCCCCAGATGTCAGGTGCCCCAAAATGTGTAGGCTAAAAATACATAAATAAAACATACATGCACCAAAGTATATTTTGTCTTCTTCTACAAGCAAATACACCACATAGGTTGCATAGATTAGAGAAGTACAGATAAGTTCCAGGAAAAGTAAAGGGGATGGCGGGTGGGTAACCTGGACTGCAACAGTGAATACACTCAAACATCTACATTTATGGTAAGTGTACACAACTGTACTACGTTCTTCGTGTTTCACTGTTGCAGTCATTACAATTGGGCTGAATCCCAAAGCTATGGTTGGGAGGCTGGAGCTAAATAGCATTAGGGGCGGCTATGAGGCCCTGCAGAACTGCAGTGGCAAAGCCTGCCCTGGACTTAGAGTAGAGTGGTAAATGATAGCGCTTTGTAAAGGTGTGCACTGAACTCCAGGTAGCAGCCTCTAAAATGTCTTTGGTTGGTACTCCCCTGAGGAAGGCTGCTGAAGCAGCTGCTGCTCTGGTTGAATGAGGCCTAATGCCCTTGGGCACTGGCTTGTCATGTTGTGAATAGCAGGAACGAATGGAGTGGCCTATCCTCTTTAAAATAGTCTGCTTTGAGATAGCCTTTCATTGTGATCCTGCAGCATATGCCACTAGTAATTGCTCCGTCTTTCTGAAAACTTTGGTTCTGCCCAAGTAGAAAGCGGTCTGTGCATGTCCAAAGAATGCAGAATTCTCTCCCCCTTGTTCTGTGGATTTGGAAAAAAGGTTGGGAGATGAATTGCTTGGTTAAGGGCCACACTGGACACTACCTTAGGCATAAATGTCGGGTTTGTCCTTAGAGAAACCCTGTCTGGATAAAAAATGATAAAAGGTTCTACAGCCATGAGTGCCTGTAGCTCTGAAATTCGTCTTGCAGAAGTTATTGCTAGGAGCAGAGCTGTTTTCCAAGATAAAAACTTTATATCAGCTGTAGCGGCTGGCTCAAAAGGAGGCAGGGTGAGTTTTTCCAAGACATAGTTGAGGTCCCATACAGGTATTGGCGATCTCCTTGGAGGCCTTAAGTTTTTGGCTCCTCTGAGGTACTGCCTTAAAGGATGAGAAAAGATTGGTGGCTCTGTATTGTAATGAGCCGAAATGGCAGAGGCATGAATTTTAATTGATGAAAAAGATAGGCCTTTGTCTAGCATCTCAGTTAAATATTGCAAAATCTGGGGGATATTTGGTACAGCTGTGTCAATTCCTAGTGTCTGGTTCCAAGCACAGAATCTCTTCCATTTTCCAGCATAAGATTTTCTAGTGCTAGGCCTTCTGGCCTCCAATATGACATCCATCACAGCTTTAGTGAGAGGTGCGTTTTGTATGACTACATGATCCACCATGCTGCCAGATTTAAGGTCTTGAGTTGGCTGTGCAGGATCTGATTGTTTTGTTGAGACAGTAGATGAGGTATTTGAGGTAAGGTCCAAGCCGGGCATTGAGACAAGTTCCTTAGGATTGGATACCAGTACTGGCGGGGCCAGTCTGGAGCAATCAGTATCATCTTTGGCTTCTCTTGTCTGACCTTTAGGAGTACCTTTGAGAGGAGAGGCAGTGGAGGGAAGACCTACACTGCTAGGTTTTTCTAGCTGAAAGATAGGGCGCCCACTTTCCATGCTTGTCTGTGATAAATCCTTGTGCAGAATCTTTTTAGTTGATAGTTGTGAGGAGAGGCAAGTAGATCTATATCCGGGTATCCCCATTTCTTTGTTATCATGCTGAAGACTTGTGGATCCAATTTCCACTCGTGGGGGATCCATGAGGTTTTTGCTTAGTCTGCCAGAGTATTTGTCTTTCCTGGCAGGAATTGTGCCTGTAGATGTACTTGGTAAGTCAATACCGTGTCCCACAAAGTCATGGCTAGTCTGCAAAGGAAGTAAGAATGAGTGCCTCCCTGCTTGTTTATATACCACATGACCATGGTGTTGTCTGTCTTTATCAGTAGCTGTCCCGGACGAAGTAGGTCCTTGAAGGTAGTCAGGGCATTCTGGACCGCTAGCATCTCTTTTTGATTGAAATGTAGATGCATTTGGTTTGCAGACCATGTGCCTTGAATACATCTTCCTGCCATGTGGGCTCCCCAAGCATAATCTGATGCATCCGTTGTTAATGCCTGCCTAGCTGGGGGTAAAGTGAATGGCTGTCCTTTGTTCTGGTGACAAGCCTTCGCTCACCATCGAAACTCCTGTTGCAGGCAGGGAATGAGAGTAATCCTTGTTTCCAGGCTGTGGCAATGTTGAGTCCAGATACTTTTTAGGCACCACTGAAGTTTCCTCATATGCAGTCTTGCATATGGAATTAGTAGAATGCAGGATGCCATGAAGCCCAAAGCCTGCAGAATTTTTCATAGGTTCATAGGTTGGTACTAGGCTATCAGCCCTAGGGCCTATACAAGCCTAGCCATAACAATTCCCTGGCTATTTCTTCCCACATTATTTACTTTCCTGGACCCCTGTCTAGCAGGGCGACTGACGTGATCCCTGGGGTGAATTTCCTTTCTCCCATCCAGTCATCAAGGTTCCTTTTGAAGAGGTCCAAAGAGGCACTCTGCTTGATATGTATGGGCAATCTATTCCAGAGTCTGGGGAGTCTCTGGGTCAGGAACCTATCCCTCCAGCATGTTTTGTTTATTGTGATGACAAGGTTTAGATCCCTGGGCGTGTAGCTCTGAGGGATTGGGATTTCTTTAAGTGTAGCATGTCCAACAGCTCTGGGTTTGACATGGCCTTGTATGTTAAGCAGAGATTGCCTCTGAGTAGACGATATGCGACAGAGTATAGCTGGAGTTTTTAAAGCGGTCAGCGGGCATCTGCTTTAGGCCTGTGATTCTTTTAGTGAGGTATTTCTGAGGCCTTTCCAGTTGTTGCAGATGTCTTGAGAGGTACATACCAAATGGGCGTTGTATTCTATAATGGGTCTAATGAGGGATGAGTACAGTGGGACAATGACCTCCTTTTTTCTGGATGAAAAGCCCTTTCGTGATGAGGTGTGCCACATAGAAGGATTTCCTGACTGTTGTGGCGATGTGGTTATCGAAGGTGAGACCACTGTCCACCTGTGTCCCTAAGTCTCTTATCACACTTTCTGTGTTTAGTGTACTGCCACCTATATGGTAATTCATGGATACATGTTTTTCCCAAAGGGGATAACAATACATTTCTTGGCATTGAGCTTGAGCCCATGGCTCTGGCACCAAGCATCTGTTTCTGTAAGGCCCCTTTGTAGAGTATCCACATCATTTGGGGATTCAATAATGGCTCACAGTTTGCAGTCATCTGCAAACTTTGTTAGCCAGAGTCCCTTAGTGTTGACCTGTACTTCAGAGAAGTAGATGCCAAACAAGAGCGGCCCCAGGACTGAACCCTGAGGTACTCCACTTGTCACTTGTCTGGAGCTGGATTTGGAGTCAGCTACTTTTATAGTGTGGGTTCTATCAGTAAGCCATTTAGCAACCCATTGGGTGACATAGGGATTAATGCCCAACTTAGTAAGTTTATCTATGATTCCAGAGTGGGGGATGGTGTCAAAGGCCTTGGCAAGGTCTAGATAGGCTGTGTCTTTCTTGGAAGTAACTGGGCCTTTGTTGCCAACTTTTTGAAATAGGTAGTCAGTTGCCTTTGTTTGTCGGGCGTGAGATAAGCCATCTGGGCAGTTGTATTTAAGCTTGCACCCAGGAATATTATCTCTTGAGAGGGTACTAGTTTTGATTTCTTTTTGTTGACTGTGTACCCTAGGCTTGTTAAAAAACTTTACAAACGCCAGATGCTGTAGTAGAATGTCCCTGTTCTCTGCTTGAATGAGGCAGTCGTCCAAGTAAGGATATATTTGTATTCCTCTTTGTCTGCAAAATGCAATTACTGGTGCCAAGCACTTTGCAAAGACCTTGGGCGCAGTAGATAAGCCAAAGGGCAGTGCAGAGAATTGCTAATGCATTGAGCCTGCTTTGAATCCGAGGTATCTTCTGCATGCTTGTCTGATTGGGACATGCAGGTATGCCTCTTAAGTCTAAAGTCACAAGCCAAGCCTTCTTGCCCAGCATGGGAAGAAGCTGCTGTAGAGTCAACATTTTGAATTTTGGTATAGCCAGGTAAGTGTTTAGTAAAGATAGGTCCAGTATTGGCCTCCAGGCCTTGTCCTTTCTTGGTACCATGAACAGTCTTGAATAAAATCCTTGTCCCTGCTCTTGCTCTGGTACTAGTTGAATTGCCCCCATTTCCATGAGGGATGAGATTTGTTTTTGTGCCACTGCCCGTTTATTTTTTTGGCCGGTCTGGCCAACCGTTTGCCCTTGGCAGGGTATGGAAGTGAAACCTGTAGCCTTGTGACACTATGTCTAGCACCCAATTTGTCCTGGGTTATGATGTGCTAGTTTTCCCCCTAATGGTGCTGCCAGAAGGTAAGTGCTTGGCGCAGGCAGGGGGAAGTCATTGGGACTGTTGCCTGTATGGCTGTGATTCATCTTCTCCACTTTTGGAGGTAGAAGCACCCCATTGTTTAGACCTGTACGAACCTTGGGGCTGGGATCTGCCTCTAGGGCATCTGGATCTGCCCCTTTGTGGCCTGTATGACACTGGAAAGGACCAATTCTTTGTTGGCCAGTGTCTGCTAAATCTTGGAGGCTGTACCTGTAAGAAATCCTTGACCGTTTGCATAGATTTTCCTTTGTCCTCCATTTTCTTCTGCCTTAACACCAAACAAGGTGTTATGCTGTAATGGAGCATCTAATAATTTTCTTTGACATGATCAGGTAAATTTTGTTCCTTTAACCAAGCATGCCTCCTAATGACAGAACCCGTAACAGCAGCCCTGCAGGAGGCCTCCAGAGAATCAAAACCACATTGCAAAGTATGCTTTCCAACTTGTTCAGCTGCATGCAACAAATCCTGCATTTCCTTGTTTTCTGCACATTCAGAATTTATCAACCTTTTCTGTTTAAGCAGTGACATAATATATTGCTGATATTTGAGCATATGAAACTGGCAATTTAAAGCCCTTACAGCCAAGGTAGCAGAAGTGTAAATCTTTTTTCCCCATCTGGCCAGTGCCCTAGAGGCCCTGTCAGAAGGGGTAGGGTTTTTTACAGTGGAAACCTTGATCCCTTTGGGACCCTGAGAGATAGTTTCTGGGTCAGCAGTAAGGTTTTTGAAAAGGTATTTATGAGAGCCAGGAACCCTGTAGTATCCGTCTTGCTTAACAGGAGCTGGAGGCAAGGAGTCAGGAGTCAGACTAGACTCTGAAAATGCATCATCCACAATGTCCAACACAGGTGGAATAGCTAGGGGCCTGTGTTGTGGTACTAAAATGAAGTCTCTGAGCCTTTTCTTAGATTCTGAAAAATCTTGGTTCTCCCAGTGGAAATGTTCCCTCATGGCATGCAAGGTTTCCCCAAAAGAGTAGTCCTTAGGAGGGGAGGCTGAATGGATAGATTCTTCAGCATCAGAATCCTCAGGGAGGAAGTGAGTATTCCTGATCAGAAGAGGAATCAGAAGAAATGGAAACCTGATCTGAAGATTCATAGTCTGTCTCTTGCCTAGGCCTTTTATCAGGCGGGGGATGGGAACCCCTGATCAAAGTAGTTAAGTCTTCGGCCATTTTGAGCATCTGTTTTTAGGGCATGGAGGCTTGTCCATGAGGCTGTTGCACTTGTTTCTTTGTCTTTAAAGGTGCTTTAGTCTTTGCCTTTGAAGTTAAAGTAGTTTTAATGTATAACTGAGTAGGACTGAAAACACCCTCAGAAGCCGATGCCTGCTCAGCGGCTCCGGACCCATCTGAGGGGATAGTTGCAGAGGGTCCAATACCTCGAGTTTCCAGCAGCTTAGTCAATTCCACGAGGGAGTCGGTAGCGGCCTGCGGCTCTAAGGTAGCGGGCATCAGGGGCTGCGAAGGCGCCTCACTGAGAACCGGCGACTAGCTTAGAAGAAGCCTCATCATCAGTTTTGGACCTCGGTTGCCTGTCCTTTTCTTTTTCTCTGCGTTTATGAATTCCGGTAGTCGGATGGCTATCCGACGGCATTGTATAATTAAATCTTCTGCCAAAGTAGTGAAATGCAAAATCGTACTGACGCTTAATAGTGCGTTGGTTAAATCTAGCACAAAACCGACAACTACAGACATTGTGGTCAGGGCCTAGGCAAGGAATACAGTAAGAATGAAAGTCCTTATGAGTTATTTACTTCCCACAAGAAATACAATTAACTTTTTCTGACATCGGTCTGGAGCAAGAAAAATGTTTTCCCAACGGGGTACTTAGCTTTTAATGAAGACTTCGGATCTGAAATTCGAACACGAAAAACTCAGGAGTCGGCCAACCGGCACTTGCGAACTGCTTCTGCTTCGGGCACCACGCGGCAAGAAAGACTGAAGAAAATGGCGTTGGCTGCATCTTTTATACCCCTGACGCTCTGACATCAGGGAAGAAGCAACAGCAACCGACACTGGACCAAGACTTTGGAATTGAGGCCAACTGAGGGCAGCCTGCAAAAGTACAGTTTTGTACCTACCATAAATGTAGATGTTCGAGGGCTATTACAGCTGCAGTAATTACATATGGGTTTTCAGCCGGCAGGCGGTCCCTCGGTCGGCCGAATTCCAAAGTCTTGGTCCGGCGTCGGTTGTTGTCGCGTACTCTTCTGACGTCAGGAAGGCTAGAGTATAAAAGACACAGCCAACGCCATCTTCTTCAGTCTTTCTTGCCCCAGATGTCAGGTGCCCCCAAAAGGAAGGCAATACATAAATTAGTGTAATACACAAAAGTAAGCAAATAAAACATAGTAGGATAACCCAGTCAGCAGGTATGAATAGGTATTCAAACCCCAAGGTCTTACCAAGAGGGGAAGGAGGGTGGAAACCTGTACTGCAGCTGTAATAGCCCTCGAACATCTACATTTATGGTAGGTACAAAACTGTACTATGTTCATCGTGCATTACAGCTGCAGTAATTACATATGGGTAGAATCCCAAAGCTATGTATAGGGTGGTAGGTACTATCTGAACTGGGTTGAGCTAGAATGCCCTGCAAAACTGCAGTGGCAAAGCCTGCTCTAGTTCTGGAGTATAAAGGCAGATGGTAATGCTTTGTGAAGGTATGTACAGAACTCCAAGTGGCTGCCTCCAAGATATCTTTAGTAGGCACTCCTCTGAGGAAGGCTGTAGAGGTGGCTGTGGCCCTAGTGGAGTGTGATCTGATACCAGTAGGTACGAGCTTTCCATGATAGGAATAACAAAAGCGTATGCAGTGACCAATCCACTTGGAAATGGTCTGTTTAGTTACAGGTTTCCCTTGACCCCCCACAGCATAGGAGACTAGGAGTTGATTGATTTTCTGAATGACTTGGTTCTGTACAAGTAGTAACGTAGCTGCCTATGGATATCTAAAGAATGAAGCAGCCTCTCCCCTTTGTTTTGAGGATTAGAGTAGAAGGTAGGAAGGTGGATGGCCTGGTTTAAGGCTACCCTAGATACTACTTTAGGCATAAAGGAGGGGATAGATGGAATATGAGGAATGGCTGCACCGCCATGAGGGCCTGTAACTCAGATACCCTACGAGCTGAAGTGATGGCCAGGAGAAAAGCTGTTTTCCAGGACAAATATTGTAATTCTGCTGAAGCAGCTGGTTCAAAGGGAGGCAATGTCAATTTTTCCAGTACATAGTTAAGGTCCCAAGCTGGTACTGGTTGTTTCCTTGGAGGCCTTATGTTCTTAGCCCCTCTGAGGAACTGTCGCAGTAGTGGGTGTGAGAATAAAGGAGGATCCATATTGAATTCTGCAGATATTGCTGAGGCATGTATCTTGATTGAGGAAAAGGAAAGTCCCTTGCTCAAAAGTTCAGTTAGGTACTGTAAAATCTGAGGCAGGTTTAATTTTCTAGGATCCTGTCCTCGTTCTTCATTCCAACAGCAAAACCGCTTCCATTTTGCGGAGTAAGCTTTTCTTGTAGATGGTCTTCTAGCCTCCAAAATGACATCCTGCACTTCTTTGGAGAGTAGTGCCTGATGTGAAGTTAAGGAATTTTCCATGCAGCTAGACTGAGAGTTTTCAGCTGACTGTGAAGAGTTTTGAAATTGCTCTGCGTCAGCAGTAGAGGTGTTAGAGGCAGGGGCCAAGGAGGAGTGTGTGTTAGGCTCCTCAATAGTGGATACCAATGTTGTCTCGGCCAATCTGGAGCAATCAGTATCATCCTTGGCTTGTCTGTTCTTGCTTTCAAAAGCACCTTGGGCAGCAGAGGTAGAGGTGGGAATGCATAAACTGACCAAGTTGTCCATGTGAATGAAAGGGCGTCCACTTTCCAAGCCTTTGGGTGGAAGGTCCTTGAGCAAAACTTTTTTAATTGATGATTTTTGTGGGAGGCAAAAAGGTCTATGTCTGGCCTTCCCCACGCTTGAACAATCTCTGTGAATATGTGTGGATGTAGCTTCCATTCGTGAGGGTCTGTCATATGCCTGCTCAGAGTGTCTGCCAGTGTGTTTTCCATTCCTGGTAGGTACTGAGCCTGGAGTTCTATTTGTCTTTCCAGAGCTAGATTCCAAAGAGTCATGGTTAATCTGCACAAGGGGTATGAATGAGTCCCTCCTTCTTTGTTTATGTACCACATTACTGTGGTGTTGTCTGTTCTTATGAGCAGCTGTCCTGGATGCAGGAATTCTCTGAACGCTGAAATTGCATTTATTACTGCCAGCATTTCTTTTTGATTGATGTGAAGGTGCTTTTCTGTTTTGTGCCATCTGCCCTGAATGCACCTGTCCTTCATGTGCGCTCCCCAGGCGTAATCTGAAGCGTCTGTGGTTATGACTTGTGTAGCTTGAGGCTTGCAGAATGGGAGGCCTTTGTTTACTTGGCATGCTTGGGCCCACCATATGAATTCCTTTTGTAGACAGGGAATTATTGGAATCTCCACTTCTAAGCTGTGACTGTGTTGAGACCATAGATTTTTAGGTACCATTGAAGTTTCCTCATGTGTAGCTTTGCACATGGGATTAGAAGAATGCAAGATGCCATGAATCCCAGAGCCTGCAGGATTTTCCTTGCAGTAAGCCTGGTACTTTTGCAAGCATTTTGAAGTAATGAGATAGTTGCCCTTGTTTTCTGTTGTTAGGTAAGCCATCTGGGTGTTTGTGTCCAAGTTGGCACCCAGGAAGGTAATTTTCTGAGAGGGTGTTAGTTTTGATTTCTCCTTGTTGATGGTGTATCCCAGAGAAAGCAGTAAGCGTGTCACATATGCCAGATGTTTGAGAAGTACGAGTTTGCTGTCCGCTTGGATCAGGCAGTCGTCCAGATAAGGGTAAATTTGTATCCCTTGAAGTCTGCAGTATGCAATCACTGATGCCAGGCACTTGGTGAATACTCTGGGCAGTAGATAAGCCAAAGGGCAATGCAGAGAATTGATAGTGATTTGAACCTGCAAGAAATCTGAGGTATCTTCTGCAACTTTGTCTGATTGGGACATGCAGGTATGCCTCCTTGAGGTCCAATGTTACCAGCCAAAACCCTTGCCCAGCATGGGAAGGAGTTGCTGTAATGTGAGCATCTTGAATTTTGGCACTAGAAGAAATGTGTTGAGAATGGATAAGTCCAGAATGGGTCTCCAGTCGCTTCCTTTTCTTGGCACCAGAAAAAGCCTTGAATAAAACCTTGTGCTTGTTGGTGCGAGGTACCTTTGTATAGCCCTCATGTTTAGGAGCTTTGCGATTTGTAGTTGTGCCTCTACCCTTTGATTTTGTGGTAGGTTTGGCATGCCTCTCATTTTGGAAGAGTGTGGAAATGAAATTTGTAGCCTCTGTTTATGATGTCCAGAATCCATTTGTCTTTTGTGACAATATGCCAATTGTTTGCAAATAGTGCCAGTTTTCCTCCCAAAGGTGCTGCCAGTTGAATTCTGCTTGGCATGGAAATGAGGGAGTCATTGAGTTTGCTTTCTGTACTGCTGTGCACTGTCGTCACCACTTCTTGGTGTTGGTGATTGCCATTGTCTGCCTCTGTAGGATCCTTGGGGTTGTCCTCTGCCCCTTCCGCGTCTGTATCTGCCCCTTTGGGCTTTGTCAGTGGTTGGAAAGGACCAGTTTTTGACGGCCAATTCCTGCTGAACCTTGGTGGCTGAACCTGTAAGAAAGCTTTGACAGTTTGCATAGATTTTGCCTTTTCTTCCATTTTACGTAAAATATCCTCAGCATTACCACCAAAAAGAACATCCTTATGTAACGGTGCATCTAGAATTTTTGCTTTCACCTGATCTGGAAGATTTTGTTCCCTTAGCCATGCATGTCAATGACTGCTCCAGTGGCGGCTGATCTGCTGGAGGCCTCTAGTGCATCATAACCACATTGTAAGGTGTGCTTGCCCACTTGCTCAGCACTATGCATCATATCCTGCAACTCTTTTAAATCTGGTTGTTCAGGTTGTGACATTTTTGTTTTTAATTGTGATAACAGAAATTGCTGATATTTAATCATATGAAACTGGCAGTTTAAGGCCCTCATGGCAAGGGTGGCCGAGGTGTAAACCTTCTTACCCCACCTTTCTAGTGATCTAGATTCCCTTTCCGTAGGTAGTGGATTCTTGGCCGTGGAAGCCTTAATGCTCCTTAAGAGTATGCAAGGTTTCACCAAAAGAGAAATTCTCTGGGGGGAGGTAGAGGGAATAAAGTCCTCCGCATCAGAATCCTCATAGGTAGACAAGGGTAAATCCTGGTCATCAAAGGAAAAGTACAGTTTTGTACCTACCATAAATGTAGATGTTCGAGTGTTCACCCTGCTGCAGTCATCACACTTGGGTTATCCTATCGTCAGGCGGTCCCGCAGTCGGCCTGAATTCCAAAGTCTTGGTCCGGCGTCGGTTGCTGTCGCTTCTTCCCTGAAGTCAGTGCACCAGGGGTATAAAAGAGGCATCCAACGCCATTTTCTTCAGTTTTTCTTGCCCCAGATGTCAGGTGCCCCTCGAATAGGAGGTCACTACAGAGTACCAATAATAAAAGTGAAGCACAAACAAAACCATAGCTCCAGCTATAAGCAAATACACCACAAAGGTTGTATCAGATATAAAGGCATAGAAAGATTTTAGTTAGATCAGAGGGGATGGAGGGAGGGTAACCTGGACTGCAGCAGGGTGAACACTTGAACATCTACATTTATGGTAGGTACAAAAATGTACTATGTTCATAGTGTTACCCTGCTGCAGTCATCACACTTGGGTTGAATCCCAAAGCTAAGGATGGGAGGTGGAATCAAAGAGGGTTAGAAGAGGCTAGTAGGCCCTGCAAAACTGCAGTGGCGAAGCCAGCTCTAGTCTTAGAGTAAAGTGGTAAGTGATCGTGTTTGGTGAAGGTATGTACTGAACTCCAAGTTGCAGCTTCCAGAATATCCTTGGTAGGCACCCCCCTGAGGAAGGCTGTAGATGTAGCTACTGCCCTGGTGGAGTGGGGCCTTATGCTAGCAGGAACTGGTTTTCCATGGTGGGTGTAGCAAAAACGTATGCAATGTCCTATCTATTTTGAAATGGTCTGTTTTGAGATAGCCTTTCCTTGTGATGCTGTAGCATAGGATACAAAGAGCTGGTCAGATTTTCTGAAAGCCTTAGTTTTATCCAAGTAGTAACGTAGTTGCCTGTGAATGTCCAAGGAGTGCAGGAGTCTTTCTCCTTTGTTCTGTGGATTTGGAAAAAAGGTGGGTAAATGGATGGTTTGATTTAGAGCCACACTGGATACCACCTTTGGCATAAAGGAGGGATTAGTTCGAAGAGAGACTCTGTCTTGATGAAAAATGAGGAAAGGCTCCACTGCTATTAGTGCCTGTAGCTCTGAGACTCTTCTGGCTGAAATAATTGCTAGCAACAGGGCAGTTTTCCATGATATAAACTTTAAATCAGTTGAGAAAGCTGGCTCAAAAGGTGGTAGCGCAAGCTTTTCCAGAACAAAGTTGAGGTCCCAAGTTGGCGTGGGTGCTCTCCTGGGAGGCCTTATGTTTTTGGCCCCTCTGAGGTACTGCCTTAGAAGTGGATGTGAAAATAAGGGAGGATCCGTGTTGTAGTGAGCTGAAATAGCGGAGGCGTGGATTTTAATAGATGAAAAGGAAAGTCCTGTGTCTAACATCTCAGTTAAATATTGTAGAATCTGAGGTATGTCCGGCTCAAGGGGATTTTGGCCTTTAGTTTGGTTCCAGGCACAAAATCTTTTCCATTTGTCTGAGTAGGCTTTCCTGGTGCTGGGCCTCCTGGCTTCCAGAATGACATCCATAACAGCTTGTGATAGAGGAGCTGGCTGTTTAGGTGATTTGCCATGCAGCCAGATTTAAGGTCTTGAGCTGGCTGTGTAGAATCTGACTGTCTTGCTGTGTGAGCAGACGAGGAATTTGTGGTAAAATCCATGGTGGTCCGTGGGCCATGTTCCTTAGTAGTGGGTACCAGTGCTGGCGTGGCCAGTCTGGGGCAATGAGTATCATTTGTGGTCTCTCCATTCTGACTTTCAGTAGCACCTTTGTTAGAAGGGGCAGTGGAGGAAAGGCATATACTGTCAACATTTTCCAGCTGAATGAGAGTGCGTCCACTTTCCAAGCTTGATGGTGGAATGTCCTTGTGCAAAATTTTGGTAGCTGATAGACCTATTTGCCAACCCCCAAAACTATGTCTGGGCGGCCCCATTTTTGAATCATCATTGCAAATACTTGTGGATCCAGTTTCCACTCGTGGGAATCCATGATGTTTCTGCTTAGGTTGTCTGCCAATGTGTTCTTTCTTCCTGGCAGGAATTGTGCTTGTAATTGAACTTGGTAAGTCAGTGCTGTGTTCCACAAGGTCATTGCTTGCCTGCATAGAGGGTAGGAGTGTGTACCCCCTTGCTTGTTTATGTACCACATTACTGTGGTATTGTCTGTCCTTACTATAAGTTGTCCTGGATGCAAGAGGTCCTTGAAAGCTGTCAGAGCATTCTGTGCAACTAGCATTTCTTTTTGATTGATGTGCTGATATCTTTGATCTGTAGTGCATTTGCCTTGAATGCACTGTCCTGCCATGTGTGCTCACCAGGCATAGTCCGATGCATCTGTTGTCATAGTTTGCCTGGCTGGGGGTAAGGTGAAAGGCTGACCCTTGTTGAGGTGACATGCCTGTGACCACCATAGAAACTCCTGTTGAAGGCAGGGAATGAGAGGTATCATTGTTTCCAAGCTGTGGCTGTGTTGAGTCCATACGCTTTTCAGGTACCATTGTAATTTCCTCATATGCAGTTTTGCAAATGGTATTAGTAGTATGCAAGGTGCCATGAATCCCAAGGCCTGCAGAATTTTTCTTGCAGGGAGTTGGGTCTTTGTTGCCATTATTTTGAAGTATTGAGTTAGTAGTAGTTGCTTGTCTGGCGTGAGGTAAGCCATCTGGGCCGTTGTATTCAAGCTGGCACCCAGGAATGTCATGTTCTGTGAGGGCACTAGTTTTGATTTCTTTTTGTTTACTGTGTACCCTAGGCAACTTAGAAGGTGTTTGACAAACGCCAGATGTTGTAAGAGAATGTCCTTGCTTTCTGCTTGGATGAGGCAGTCGTCCAGGTATGGGTATATTTGAATTCCTCTTTGCAGTATGCCATTACTGGTGCCAGGCATTTTGTGAAGACCCTGGGTGCAGTAGATAAGCCAAAGGGCAGTGCAGAGAATTGGTAATGGGTTGAACCTGCAATGAAACGGAGGTATCTTCTGCAATTTTGTCTGATAGGGACATGCAGGTATGCCTCCTTGACGTCCAATGTTACTAGCCAAGCCTGCTTACCCAACGTGGGAAGAAGCTGCTGTAGTGTTAGCATCTTGAATTTGGGTACTTGCAAGTAGGTGTTTAGAATTGAAAGGTCCAGAATGAGTCTCCATGCATTGTCCTTTCTGGGGACTAGAAAGAGCCTTGAGTAAAATCCTTGGCCTTGCGCCTGTGTAGGCACCAGTTGAATGGCTCTCATGTCCATGAGAGCTGCAATTTGTTTTTGTGCCTCTGCCCATTGATTTTGTGGCAGGTTTGGCATTCATAGGTTGGTACTAGGCTATCAGCCCTAGGGCCTATACAAGCCTAGCCATAACAATTCCCTGGCTATTTCTTCCCACATTTTTTACTTTCCTGGACCCCTGTCTAGCAGGGCGACTGACGTGATCCCTGGGGTGAATTTCCTTTCTCCCATCCAATCGTCAAGGTTCCTCTTGAAGAGGTCCAAAGAGGCACTCTGCTTGACATGTATGGGCAATCTATTCCAGAGTCTGGGGAGTCTCTGGGTCAGGAACCTATCCCTCCAGCATGTTTTGTTTATTGTGATGACAAGGTTTAGATCCCTGGAGCGTGTAGCTCTGAGGGATTGGGATTTCTTTAAGTGTAGCATGTCCAACAGCTCTGGGTTTGACATGGCCTTGTATGTTAAGCAGAGATCGCCTCTGAGTAGACGATATGCGACAGAGTATAGCTGGAGTTTAAGGCGGTCAGCGTAGGGCATCTGCTTTAGGCCTGTGATTCTTTTAGTGAGGTATTTCTGCATTCCTGTTATCCTTGGCAAGGTGTGAAAATGGAATCTGTATTCTTGTGAGATAATGTCTAGGACCCATTTGTCCTTTGTGATGATGTGCCAGCTGTCTGCAAAAAATGCTAATTTTCCTCCCAAGGGAGCTGCCAAGAGAGTTTTGCTTGGCAGGTTGAGGGGTTGAGGGTTAAGTCAGTGTGTTTGTCTTCTGGTAGTTTGGGGCCTGTCTTCTCCTCCCTTCCGTGTTGCAGTGCCCCATTGGCGAGGTTTGTAAGGAGCTTGTGCTTGACCTCTGCCCCTTGGGCATCTGTATTTACCCCTCTGTGGCCTGTCAGAAGCTGGAAAGGACCAATTTTTTGTTGGCCAATTTCTGCTGAAGCAAGGGGGTTGTACCTGTAAGAAATCCTTCACTGTCTGCATAGACTTTGCCTTATCCTCCATTTTCTTTAAAACCTCTTCTGCTTTGACACCAAATAAGACATCCTGCTGTAAAGGTGCATCTAGTAATTTTGCTTTAACATGATCAGGCAGAGTTTGTTCCTTTAACCAAGCATGCCTACGTATGACAGACCCAGTAACAGCTGCTCTACAGGAAGCTTCCAAGGAATCAAATCCACATTGTAAAGTATGTTTGCCCACCTGTTCAGCTGCATGCAACAGATCCTGCATTTCCTTGAATTCAGACTGTTGAGAGTGTGTGCTCTTTTGTTTTAATTGAGACATTAGGAATTGCTGATATTTCAGCATGTGAAATTGACTATTTAATGCTCTCATAGCTAGAGTAGCTGAGGTGTAAACCTTCTTCCCCCACCTATCTAGTGCTCTAGAGTCCCTTTCAGAGGGCACAGGATTTTTGGCCATAGAAGCCTTAGCCCCTTTGGGACCCTGGGAGATTGTTTCTGGGTCAGCAACAGGGCTTTTGTAAAGGAATTTGCGTGAGTCAGGCACTCTATCTGGTTTGACTGGAGCAGGAGGCAGAGAATCTGGATTTAGACTAGATTCTAAGTAAACATCATCCACAATGTCTAAAACTGGAGGGATAGCAAGTGGTCTGTGCTGGAGAAGTAAAAGAAACTCTCGGAGCCTTTTCTTTGAGTCTGAGTAGTCCTGACCTTCAAAGTGGAAAATGTTCCCTCATGGTATGTAAAGTTTCCCAAAGGAGTAGTCTTCAGGGGGAGATGCTGAGGGAATGGAATCTTCAGCATCAGAACCTTCATAAGGGGGAAAGGAGTAATCCTGTTCCTCAGAGGAGTCTGAGGAAATAGAAACTTGATCAGAGGAGGCATAATCCTCCTGTTGTCTTGGCCTTTGGTCTGGGGAGGTTGGGAGCCCCTGATCAGAGTAATCAAATCTTCAGCCATCTTAAGCATCTGTTTCTTAGGCATGGGGCCTTGAACTGGAGACTGATGTACAGTCTTTTTAGGTTTTAAAGGAGTCTTAAGCTTAGCATAAGATTTTATGGCGAGAATAGTCGGTCTAAAGACACCTTCTGAAACCGTATTAACTTTTTCTGACATCGGAGTGGAGCAAGAAAAAAGTTTCCCCAACGGAGTACTTCGGATTGAAGTATATCAGTAAAATTCGTCAGGAGTCAGCCGACCGGCACTTGCGAACTGCTATCACCGCACGGCAAGAAAGACTGGAGAAGATGGCGTCGGCTGTCAGCTTTGTACTCCTGGCGCTCTGACGTCAGGGAGCATGGTTGAACAGCCGATACCGGACCCAGACTTTGGGATTCTGACCGACCGAGGGCTGCCTGCTGGCAGGGGAGAACCCTACAGTCATGACTGCAACAGTGAAACACGATGAACATCCGGAGAACCGGTGACAGGCCCATACGAGGCCTCGGAGTCTGGCTTGGATCTAGGCTGCCTGTCCTTATCTTTGTGTTTTTTTATGCACGCTGGTAGTCAGTTGCTCCGACGGCATAGTATAATTAAATTTCCTACCGAAATAGTGTTGAGCGAAATCAGAGTGTCACTTTATAGTTTGCTTATTGAACCTAGCACAAAACCGACATCCAGTGACGTCGTGGTCTGGGCCTAGGCAAGGTGTACAATAAGAATGAAAGCCCTTATATGAAGTATTTGCTTCCCACAAGAAATGCAATTAACTTTTTCTGACATCGGACTGAGGCAAGAAAAGGTTCCCCAACGGGGTACTTAGCTTTGAAGACTTCGGACTGAAATTCGATTCGAAAATCTCAGTTGTCGGCCGACCGGCACTTGCAAACTGCTTCTGCTTCGGGCACCGTGCGGCAAGAAAGACTGAAGAAAATGGCATCGGATGCCTCTTTTATACCCCTGGCGCACTGACGTCAGGGAAGAAGCGACAGCAACCGACGCTGGACCAAGACTTTGGAATTCAGGCCGACTGCGGGACCACCTGACAACAGGATAACCCAAGTGTGATGACTGCAGCAGGGTAACACGATGAACATCAGAAATGTCAGAATCCCGGTCAGAAGTATCATAAGCAAAATCAGTCCTAGGTCTCTTAGAGGGGGAAGGTTGGCTTCCCATGATTAAAGTAATAAGGTCTTCACCCATTCTTATTTGTTTTTTAGGCATACAGGCCTGACCATGTGGTCTGGGCGTCTGTTTTCTAGGCATAGTTCGAGTTTTAGGCCTTGAGGAAGAAGATGGCGTCAGTTTGATATGCAAGTCAGTAGGCCTGAATACACCCTCAGAAGCTGGTGCCTGCACAGCGGCTCCGGACCCATCCAAGGTAGAGACATCCGCAGGTTCCACAGTCGAAGAAGTATCTCACGGCATACCGGACTCCAAATGGGTCTCAGTAGAGGCCTGCAAATCTGTAGAAGTGGGTATCGGGGGCTGCAAAAGCGCCTCACTGAGTACCGGCGGACTGGCGACTAGCTTAACGGAAGTGTCCGCAGTTTTGGACCTATGAGGTCCATCTCTGTCTTTATCCTTATGCTTTTTCGGAAGACTGGTAGTCTGATGGCTTAATGAAGCCATTTTGGAATACAGAGAAAGAGAGCAAAAGAATTGAGACAAAGCCCGATGACGAACAGTTTGGGAGTTGAACAAGGCACAAAACCGACAGAGAGGAACGTCATGGTCTGGGCCTAAACAGGTCACACAGTAAGAATAAATCTCAGTGAGGTATTTGCTTTCCACAGGCAAGACAATTGTTAACTTTTTCTGACATCAGTTAGAGCAAGAAAAAAGGATCCCCAACGGGGTACTTAACTTTACAAGACTTCAGGTTTGAAACTTGAAAAACGAAAATTTCAGGTAGTGGCCAACACTTGTGAACTGTTTCTGCTTCGGGCTCCTACACAGCAAGAAAAGCTGATTAATGGCATTGGCTGCATGTTTTATACCCCTGATGACCTGACATCATGAAAGAGGCGACAGCATCCGACGCAGAAATCCCAAGACTCTGGTATTCGGGCCGACTTGAGGGCTACCTCCAGGCAGATAACCCAAGTGTGATGACTGCAACAGTGGAAGAAAAGGAGAGGCAGTGGGAGAGGTGGGCAGAAACAGGGAGGTAGGCAAGGCAGTCAAGCACTGTTGGGGCCTCCTATCTTGAAAGGGCTGTCTAGAGGGGGGCCGAGAGACAGTTGGCCTGGAAGGGGCTTGTCTTCTGGCCCCTCTTCTGTGACTGGAAGAGGTAGGTCCAGCTGGGGCAGGGTTTCTTCTGACAAAGGTGGCTTTAGCAGGGTAATTCCTGTAATATTTAGGAATAGGAGACACCAGAAGAGGCTTGATGTCTTGCAATTCCTTACTCTTTTCTTGCAGATTTTTGAATAGATCTGCTGACAGTTTTCCAAACAAGAAGTTAGGGTCCAGAGAGGCATCTAAGATTTTAGATTTGAAGTCTTCTGGTAAGTGTTGCAGAGGCCTTTGCAGCATCATAAGTACATCTAATGCAGTGCCTGGCTACTTCTGTAGCCAGAGATAGTTTGGAAGAGGTATCAGATTTAGTGGGGCAGCCTGCAGTAGCAGCCAGCAGAGTTGAGGCTTGAGAGACCAGGTCCAGAGCATATTTGGTCATATGGGTTTGATAGCTGATGGCTCCAAAGGCCAATGTGGAAGAGGTGCAAACCTTCTTTCCAACTCTAGCCATTGTTTTGCTATCTTTGTCTGTAGGTAAGACAGAGGTAGATGGAATCAGTCTGGATTGTTTATCTGGTGAAATGGCAATCACAGCAGGATCTGCTAGGGGTGGTTTGACTAGAAATTTCTGGTCATCAGGCACCTTGTAGAAGTGGGTCTGGCCTCGTAGGGGCAGGTGGCTGAGAATCTGGCTTCTTAGATGATGAGGAAAAGGCATCTAAATAGGCAGGGATGACAGGTGGAACGGCAGAAGGGGAGGGAGAGTCCAGTTGTAATAGTTCAAAATACCTTTGAGTATCCGACATTTGAGAGGTGTCCCATTTAAAGTATTCCCTCATTTTGGTTATGGTCTCACCAAAGTTGATATCCTCTGGAGGGGAGTCTCCTTCAATGGATTCTTCACCTGGGGAATAATACTCCTGAGGAGAGGCGATTTGGGAGGTGTAAGACACCGATTCATCAGAAGATGAATAATAGGTCTCTTGCTCTTTTTCCCTGTCTTGTGAAGTAGGTGGTGGAAGAGAGGAGACAGAGGCACGCTTAGGGCTGAGGAGAGGAAGTGTAGATGGAGAAGAGGCTGAGGGCCTAAGGGTCATAAAGACCTGCATCAAAGATGAGGTGAAGGACCGCCAATCAAGTAGGCCTTCAGCGGGTGTAGCCAGATGTTTGGTTTTCGGTTTCTTTTTAACTAGGGTAGTCTTAGGTGTAGGCCTGGAATCGGATGACTGGCGAAAGGTAGTTGCGTCGGGAGGAAGTATCCTGATCGGAAGCCCGGCTGTGTCTGGTTCCCACTCGACCGCAGTAGTAGCCAATGTCTGGGTTAGCTCCGTGGACGTGCTTGTCATCAAATCCAAAGTGGCTTCCTCGAAGGTTGCCAAAGTCAATGGATCTGTTGGACATCCCTCAACTCCTAAAAATCGGTAGCTGGCAGGGCGTCCTAAAGCACAGAGGCAGTGGAAGAGGGCCTAGGAATTTTGGCCTTCTATCTCAGAGGTTGAGTCGGGGCTTAGTGCCAACTTTTTAAGTCGTTGGCTTTCTAGGTAAAGATTGAGTGCAGCCAGACAGCTGTGTATGGTTTCAGGAACGAAGGATTGGCAGATAGGGCAAGCGGTGTGATCGTGCTCTCGGCCTACGCAAAAAATGCAGCAGTCGTGAGTATCTTTGCGGGTTATCTGGCTCCCACATTGGCATTTGTCCTTTTCTGCTGACACTGGCTAAAGTTTACTATAACAAAATAAGAAGTTATGTACTCACCATAACATTCCATCTGAGTAGGAAACTTCATTTGTCTGCAACCTTTGGGTATCAGATCCTATCTCTGATCCGAGCCGGCAACTTGTTTCACAGCTATCAGATCCGAGCTCCTAGCTCCTTCCCTTACCCATAATCCCCATGCCAACCCTGACTAGTTTCAGATCAAGTTTGCCCTCATACAAGCAGCTAAAAAGGTTAAATATGTCCCGTAGGGGACTAGAAGGAGGACATCCAGGGACTAAAACTTCTGAAGGTCAGGGGGAAGGAGGGGGTGATGGTTGCAGACAAATGAAGTTTCCTACTCAGATGGAATGTTATGGTGAGTACATAACTTAATCTGAAGTAGGTACTTCATTTGTCAGCAACCTTTGGGACAGAGTCCCCAGCTACCTGGATCTTGGGCGGCCATCATGGAAGGATATTCCGGAGCACTGTGGAGTCAAAAGATGCTCTCCCTCTGGAGATAACATCCAGCTTATAATGGTTGATAAAGGTATGAGAGGAGGCCCAAGTGGCTGCGGAGCAAATATCATCTAAAGACACTCTAGACCTAAAGGCAGCGGAGGTAGATATAGAACGAGTAGAGTGTGCACGAACTCCGAGGTGCGGGCCTTCCAGTACTTTCATAGGCCGATAGAATACACTGAGATCCATTGTGATAAAGTGACCTTAGAGACAGGTTTACCCAAGTTAAATTTGGCAAAGGAGATGAACAACTGGTTGGATTGTCTATGACCAGCAGTCCTGTGAATGTAAAAGCGCAGTTGTCTGTGCACATCCAGCTTATAATGGTTGATAAAGGTATGAGATGAGGCCCAAGTGGCTGCGGAGCAAATATCATCTAAAGACACTCTAGACCTAAAGGCAGCGGAGGTAGATATAGAACGAGTAGAGTGTGCACGAACTCCGAGGTGCGGGCCTTCCAGTACTTTCATAGGCCGATAGAATACACTGAGATCCATTGTGATAAAGTGACCTTAGAGACAGGTTTACCCAAGTTAAATTTGGCAAAGGAGATGAACAACTGGTTGGATTGTCTATGACCAGCAGTCCTGTGAATGTAAAAGCGCAGTTGTCTGTGCACATCTAACGAATGCAGTTTGTATTCTCCTTTGTTTTGATACTTAGGAAAGAAGACTGGCAGGTTAATGGATTGATTGATATTGGCCTCTGAAGCCACCTTGAGAAGAAACGAGGGGTTGGTCCTGAGGTACACTCTATCCTGGTGAAAAGCCAAGTAGGGGGGTTTTACACAAAGGGCCTGAAGCTCAGAAACTCTTTTCGCTGAAGTAATAGTGACAAGGAACGCCGTTTTCCAAGATAGGTACTTAAGATCAACCGAAGCAGCAGGTTCAAAAGGGGGAGCTGTCAATGCCTGCAGGACTACGGATAAATCCCAAGGGGGTATAACTTCCTTGACAGGAGGTCTGAGCAGGAAGGTACCCTTTAGAAAGGTTTTACACAATTTAGCCGTAATCAAGGGACCCGACTCATGTCCCACATGGTAATGAGACAGCTGCCAGTTAAACCTTGACCGTAGAGCAGCTAGCCCCCTGATGAAACAGACCTGTAAGGAAATCCAACAGTCGTTAACGGCGCTGTGAAGGGATCCAAGTTATGATTCTCCGCCCAGATGGAGAAACGCTTCCACTTACTGCGATAGACCTTCCTAGTGGAAGGTTTATGTGCTGCTACAAGGATGGCTTTAACTGGGGAAGATATTCTGGGAGTCCTGATTAGGAGTGGAACTGGAGCAGCCAAGCTGTCAACTTGAGGTTGTCCAGATTCGGGATCGGGAGATTCAGGGGATGAGATATTAGATCCGGTAGGGGATCCAGAATCCAAGGAGGATTTACCAGGTGAGACCACAGGTAAGGGAACCACGCTTGATGAGGCCAGAATGGGGCAATGAGGATCATTCTGCTCCCCAACCGACTGGCTTTCTGTATGAGTTTCAGCATCAGAAGTAGAGGTGGGTAAGCATAAAGTAGACCGGGAGGCCAAGCATGCACCAGAGCGCCTCTTGGGGATTCCCCGAAGGGGCGGAATTAGAGCGAAGTAACTGTTGCATTTCGTATTTGAGGGAAAAGCAAAGAGATCGCAACAGGGTTGCCCCCATTCGGCAAAAATCCGCTTCACTACCTGGGGATTGAGAGACCACTCGTAAGGGGAAAGGATGGTGCGGCTGAGCCTGTCCGCCAGAATGTTGGTCCGTCCCAGAATGTGCATCGCAATAAGAAAGCGGTTGGTGGAAGTCGCCCATTCCCACACTCTCATGGCCTCTCGACAGAGAGGATAGGACCTGGTTCCCCCCTGTTTGTTGATGTACCAGACAACTGACATGTTGTCTGTCTGGATCGCAATAGTTCCTACAGGAAGAAGGTTCTGAAGTGCTTGCAACGCTAATAGCACCGCCCTCATCTCCAGGACATTGATATGCAAAGAGGTCTCTGTGTCGTTCTACGTGCCTTGGACCGTCCTGCCTAAGCAATGCTCCCTCCCACCCGAGGTGAGAGGCGTCCGTGGTCACCATGGCGAGGGAAGGAGGCGTGGAGAAGGGACGTCCCGTATGGAGGTCCGGAGATTGGAGCCACCATAAGAGAGCCCTCCTGTAAGCCCTGCTGAGGGGAATAGGATGGCTTAGGGGGTAATGTACAAAGGACCACTGTACTTGAAGGGTCCATTGCAGGACCCTCACATTTAGACAAGCCAATGGCAAAAGAGTGATTGCCGCCGCCATGGAGCCTAGAGCCCTCAGGACCAACTCCGCCGATGGGGCTTCTAAATGGAGGATGGCCCGCACATGAAGCCTCAGGTTTTGTAGTCGTTCCGCAGTCAAGAATGCTAGAAGGTTTCTTGTATCCAACTTGGCCCCTATTAACTCTATCACCTGAGTTGGAGCAAGAGAAGATTTGTCCCTGTTGATGGTGATGCCCAGCTGGGGAGCAAGCTGGAGGAAGTAGTCCCTGGCTGAGCAAAGTAGATGCCTTGTCGGGGCGGTCAGGAGACAGTCGTCCATGTATGGAAAAAAGTACAGTTTTGTACCTACCATAAATGTAGATGTTCGAGGGCTATTACAGCTGCAGTAGTTACATCTGGGTTTTCAGCCGGCAGGCGGTCCCTCGGTCGGCCGAATTCCAAAGTCTTGGTCCGGCGTCGGTTGTTGTCGCGTACTCTTCTGACGTCAGGAAGGCTAGAGTATAAAAGACACAGCCGACGCCATCTTCTTCAGTCTTTCTTGCCCCAGATGTCAGGTGCCCCCAAAAGGAAGGCAATACATAAATTAGTGTAATACACAAAAGTAAGCAAATAAAACATAGTAGGATAACCCAGTCACAGCAGGTATGAATAGGTATTCAAACCCCAAGGTCTTACCAAGAGGGGAAGGAGGGTGGGAAACCTGTACTGCAGCTGTAATAGCCCTTGAACATCTACATTTATGGTAGGTACAAAACTGTACTATGTTCATCGTGCATTACAGCTGCAGTAGTTACATCTGGGTAGAATCCCAAAGCTATGTATAGGGTGGTAGATACTATACGGAACTGGGTTGAGCTAGAATGCCCTGCAGAACTGCAGTGGCAAAGCCTGCTCTGGTTCTGGAGTATAAAGGCAGATGGTAATGCTTTGTGAAGGTATGTACACAACTCCAAGTGGCTGCCTCCAAGATATCCTTAGTAGGCACTCCTCTGAGGAAGGCTGTAGAGGTGGCTGTGGCCCTAGTGGAGTGTGATCTGATACCAGTAGGTACGAGCTTTCCATGATGGGAATAACAAAAGCGTATGCAGTGACCAATCCACTTGGAAATGGTCTGTTTAGTTACAGGTTTCCCTTGACCCCCCACAGCATAGGAAACTAGGAGTTGATCTGATTTTCTGAATGACTTGGTTCTGTCCAAGTAGTAACGTAGCTGCCTATGGATATCTAAAGAATGAAGCAGCCTCTCCCTTTTGTTTTGAGGATTAGAGTAGAAGGTAGGAAGGTGGATGGCCTGGTTTAGGGCTACCCTAGATACTACTTTAGGCATAAAGGAGGGTTAGTACGCAGGGAAACCCTGTCCTGATGGAATATGAGGAATGGCTGCACCGCCATGAGGGCCTGTAACTCAGATACCCTACGAGCTGAAGTGATGGCCAGGAGAAAAGCTGTTTTCCAGGACAAATATTGTAATTCTGCTGAAGCAGCTGGTTCAAAGGGAAGCAATGTCAATTTTTCCAGTACATAGTTAAGGTCCCAAGCTGGTACTGGTTGTTTCCTTGGAGGCCTTATGTTCTTAGCCCCTCTGAGGAACTGTCAGTAGTGGGTGTGAGAATAAAGGAGGATCCATATTGAATTCTGCAGATATTGCTGAGGCATGTATCTTGATTGAGGAAAAGGAAAGTCCCTTGCTCAAAAGTTCAGTTAGGTACTGTAAAATCTGAGGCAGGTTTAATTTTCTAGGATCCTGTCCTCGTTCTTCATTCCAACAGCAAAACCGCTTCCATTTTGCGGAGTAAGCTTTTCTTGTAGATGGTCTTCTAGCCTCCAAAATGACATCCTGCACTTCTTTGGAGAGTAGTGCCTGAGGTGAAGTTAAGGAATTTTCCATGCAGCTAGACTGAGAGTTTTCAGCTGACTGTGAAGAGTTTTGAAATTGTTCTGCGTCAGCAGTAGAGGTGTTAGAGGCAGGGGCCACGGAGTAGTGTGTGTTAGACTCCTCAATAGTGGATACCAATGTTGTCTCGGCCAATCTGGAGCAATCAGTATCATCCTTGGCTTGTCTGTTCTTGCTTTCAAAAGCACCTTGGGCAGCAGAGGTAGTGGTGGGAATGCATAAACTGACCAAGCTGTCCATGTGAATGAAAGGGTCCACTTTCCAAGCCTTTGGGTGGAAGGTCCTTGAGCAAAACTTTTAATTGATGATTTTGTGGGAGGCAAAAGGTCTATGTCTGGCCTTCCCACGCTTGAACAATCTCTGTGAATACGTGTGGATGTAGCTTCCATTCGTGAGGGTCTGTCATATGCCTGCTCAGAGTGTCTGCCAGTGTGTTTTCCATTCCTGGTAGGTACTGAGCCTGGAGTTCTATTTGTCTTTCCAGAGCTAGATTCCAAAGAGTCATGGTTAATCTGCACAAGGGGTATGAATGAGTCCCTCCTTGTTTGTTTATGTACCACATTACTGTGGTGTTGTCTGTTCTTATTAGCAGCTGTCCTGGATGCAGGAATTCTCTGAACGCTGAAATTGCATTTATTACTGCCAGCATTTCTTTTTGATTGATGTGAAGGTGCTTTTCTGTTTCGTGCCATTTGCCCTGAATGCACCTGTCCTTCATGTGCGCCCCCCAGGCGTAATCTGAGGCGTCTGTGGTTATGACTTGTGTAGCTTGAGGCTTGCAGAATGGGAGGCCTTTGTTTACTTGGCATGCTTGGGCCCACCATATGAATTCCTTTTGTAGACAGGGAATTATTGGAATCTCCACTTCTAAGCTGTGACTGTGTTGAGACCATACATTTTTTGGGTACCATTGAAGTTTCCTCATGTGCAGCTTTGCACATGGGATTAGAAGAATGCAAGATGCCATGAATCCCAGAGCCTGCAGGATTTTCCTTGCAGTAAGCCTGGTACTTTTTGCAAGCATTTTGAAGTAATGAGATAGTTGCCCTTGTTTTTCTGTTGTTAGGTAAGCCATCTGGGTGTTTGTGTCCAAGTTGGCACCCAGCAAGGTAATTTTCTGAGAGGGTGTTAGTTTTGATTTCTCCTTGTTGATGGTGTATCCCAGAGAAAGCAGTAAGCGTGTCACATATGCCAGATGTTTGAGAAGTATGAGTTTGCTGTCCGCTTGGATCAGGCAGTCGTCCAGGTAAGGGTAAATTTGTATCCCTTGAAGTCTGCAGTATGCAATCACTGATGCCAGGCACTTGGTGAATACTCTGGGCAGTAGATAAGCCAAAGGGCAATGCAGAGAATTGATAGTGATTTGAACCTGCAAGAAATCTGAGGTATCTTCTGCAACTTTGTCTGATTGGGACATGCAGGTATGCCTCCTTGAGGTCCAATGTTACCAGCCAAAACCCCTTGCCCAGCATGGGAAGGAGTTGCTGTAATGTGAGCATCTTGAATTTTGGCACTAGAAGAAATGTGTTGAGAATGGATAAGTCCAGAATGGGTCTCCAGTCGCTTCCTTTCTTGGCACCAGAAAAGCCTTGAATAAAAACCTTGTGCTTGTTGGTGCGTAGGTACCTTTTGTATAGCCCTCATGTTTAGGAGCTTTGTAATTTGTAGTTGTGCCTCTACCCTTTGATTTTGTGGTAGGTTTGGCATGCCTCTCATTTTTGGAAGAGTGTGGAAATGAAATTTGTAGCCTCTGTTTATTATGTCCAGGATCCATTTGTCTGTTGTGACAATATGCCAATTGTTTGCAAATAGTGCCAGTTTTCCTCCCAAAGGTGCTGCCAGTTGAATTCTGCTTGGCATGGCAATGAGGGAGTCATTGAGTTTGCTTTCTATACTGCTGTGCACTGTCACCACTTCTTGGTGTTGGTGACTGCCATTGTCTGCCTCTGTAGGATCCTTGGGGTTGTCCTCTGCCCCTTCCGCGTCTGTATCTGCCCCTTTGGGCTTTGTCAGTGGCTGGAAAGGACCAGTTTTTCGACGGCCAATTCCTGCTGAACCTTGGTGGCTGAACCTGTAAGAAAGCTTTGACAGTTTGCATAGATTTTGCCTTTTCTTCCATTTTACGTAAAATATCCTCAGCATTACCACCAAAAAGAACATCCTTATGTAACGGTGCATCCAGAATTTTTGCTTTCACCTGATCTGGAAGATTTTGTTCCCTTAGCCATGCATGTCTGCGAATGACTGCTCCAGTGGCGGCTGATCTGCTGGAGGCCTCTAGTGCATCATAACCACATTGTAAGGTGTGCTTGCCCACTTGCTCAGCAGTATGCATCATATCCTGCAACTCTTTTAAGTCTGGTTGTTCAGGTTGTGACATTTTTGTTTTTAATTGTGATAACAGAAATTGCTGATATTTAATCATATGAAATTGGTAGTTTAAGGCCCTCATGGCAAGGGTGGCCGAGGTGTAAACCTTCTTACCCCACCTTTCTAGTGATCTAGATTCCCTTTCCGTAGGTAGTGGATTCTTGGCCGTGGAAGCCTTAATTCCTTTAGGGCCTTGAGAAATAGTTTCAGGGTCTGCATTATGGCCTTTATAGAGGAACTGATGAGAATTAGGAACTCTGTAATACCTATCCGGCTTAACTGGTGCAGGAGGCAGAGAATCAGGATTTAAACAGGCCTCCGAGTATACATCATCCAAAACCTCCAAAACAGGAGGAATAGCCAGAGGTCTATGCTGAGGTAACCAGAGAAATTCCCTAAGTCTTTTCTTGGAGTCTGAAAAGTCTTGGCCTTCCCAATGGAAGTGCTCTCTCAAGGAGTGTAAAGTTTCCCCAAAGGAAAAATCCTCAGGGGGGGATACAGAAGGAATGGACTGCTCTGCATCCGAATCCTCAAAAGGTGAATAAGACTGTTCTTCAGCATCAGAATTTTCTGATAAAATGGATTCTTGGTCAGAAGGAGGAGAATCCTCCTCTACTCTGGGTCTCTTGTCCGAGGGGCCTGTGAGCCTCTGATAAGAGTGATCAGGTCTTCAGCCATTTTAAGCATGTGCTTCTTAGGCGTGGGCCCAGGTCTTGGGCCTTGTGAGGCAGGCCTAGAAAGATGCTTGGCTGATTTGGCTTTTGTAAAGGCCTTGATGGAGAATGAAGATGAAGGCCTAAATACACCATGGGTGGATGTAGATCTATCCACATTGGTGGGTTCGACATGAACAGGGGCTTCGTAGTAGTTTGGGAAAGGACCAAGAACCAGCGGTCTCAGGTACAGAAGACCCCGCCGAGGAGTGTCGCCGGTAGTCAGGGACTGCAAAGGCGTCTCACTGAGAACCGCCCACGTGGAGCTTGTTTCGCGTGGTGTCGGTGGAGACCGCAGTTCTCGACTGACGGTCCTTTTCTTTGCTTTTGGACATAGCGGTAGTCAGAGTATCCGACGACATTTTATAATTAAACGCTTTGCCAAAATAGTGTTGGGTGAACTCCGCCCGACGCTTGATAGTGCGTTTATTGAAGGTAGCACAAAAGCGGCAGCCCGAGACGTCGTGGTCTGGGCCCAAACAAGGTATGCAAAGGGAATGGAAATCCTTATGCGGTATTTGCTTCCCACAAGAAATACAATTATTAACTTTTTCTGACATCGGTCTGAGGCAAGAAAAGGTTCCCCAACGGGGTACTTAGCTTTAATGAAGACTTCGGTTCCGAAATTCTTTCGTAATTCAGGAGCTGGCCGACCGGCACTTGCGAACTGCTTCTGCTTCAGGCACCGCGCGGCAAAAAAGACTGAAGAAGATGGCGTCGGCTGTGTCTTTTATACTCTAGCCTTCCTGACGTCAGAAGAGTACGCGACAACAACCGACGCCGGACCAAGACTTTGGAATTCGGCCGACCGAGGGACCGCCTGCCGGCTGAAAACCCAGATGTAACTACTGCAGCTGTAATGCACGATGAACATCCTGCATTCCCTGGAGTCTCAGGTGGGCCGCCATCACTGCTAATACTTTGGTAAACACCCTGGGGGCTGTGGTGAGGCCAAAGGGAAGGACCCTGAACTGGTAGTGACTGGCTCCCAGCCGGAAGCGGAGGAACCTCCTGGATTGTCTGTCCATCAGAATGTGGTAGTACGCATCCTTGAAGTCTATTGAGCACATCCAGTTGTTCTCCCGCAATAGGGGGAGGATGGATTGAAGAGTGACCATCCGGAATTTTTGTTTGGTTACTGACAGGTTCAAAAGGGAGAGGTCGAGAATTGGCCTCAAGTCCCCCGTCTTTTTTGGCACCAGAAAGAACCTGGAGTAAAAACCTAATCCGTGCTGGTCTGGGGGGACGGGTTGGATGGCTTTTTTCTAGGAGCTGCTGAATTTCTGCAGCTGCTACCTCCCTCTGATCGGGTGGTACATCGGGGAGGTTTCTGAGTTTGGGGACATGATACAGGGGAATTTGGTAACCTCTGGATATGATACGAAGCACCCAGCGATCTGATGTGATGGACTCCCAAGCTGCCAGGTGCCTCGAGAAACACCCCCCGACTGCCTCCAGAGTGGAGCAGTCGGGCAACCCCTCAGGGTTGCTGCGTGGGCGGATCAGAGAAGGTTTCTCTGGACCCAAAATTCTTCGGGCCCCCTCTGCCTCTAGGGTGGCATCCGCCCTGTCCTCCTCTGCCACGGAAGGACTGGTTGTCCGGAGCAGGCTGGGAATGTTGCTATTTCTGGAACCACATCTTCTTCTGTCCCTTTTGGTTCTTAGAGAAGGACCTCTGGGGAGCAGAGAAGTGGACTCAGACGGCAGACAACGTCTTCCCGTCCTTTTCGCTCTGGACTAAAGTCTCGCGAACTCTCTTGCCAAATACGGCAGAACCATCAAAAGGGGCATTCGCAAATGACGCCTTGAACGGTTCCGCGAAGTCACAATGTCGGAGCCAGGCCTGGCGTCTCATGACTAGGCCTGCTCCGCTGGCTTTAGCAGCTCCCTCTGTGGCATGGGACAAAAGCCGCATAGAGGTATTCGATATAGATCTTAGAGTGGCCATGCGAGTGGAGTACAATTGTTTGTCCACCACCGACATGGACTCCAGGAGGGAAACAGCATACTCTTTGATAAGGTCTCACTGCATCCTAATAATGTGTGCCATGTAGTTCAGGGACCTTACTGAGAAGGTCGCTGAACTAAAGACCCGCTTCCCTAGGCGATCCATCGAGCGGGACTCTTTGCTCGGTGGATGGACCGAGGGGCTCTCCTGAGCTAACTCCCTCTTAGTGGCTGCCGCCACGAACATGGCATCTACGGGGGAACCCTTGCTCCAGTGGGACCTCTCTGAAGGGGGGCTCAGAATCCTATCGGGGCGTTTGGGAACTGGCTCCACAGTGTCCGGCTCCTTCCACGCCCTGGTGGTAATAAGGTCCACCAGGGGCTTGGGCGGAGGGGACACCCAAGAGGTAGATGGGCCTGCTTCGAACGCCTCCAGGAACACGGACTCGTCGGAGGAAGCCTTGGGGGCAGACCACCCCCCCTAATCCTGAGCATTTCCATGGAGACATCCCCAGGGGGGTGACCGTGGGGAGCCTTCCCCTTCATCCAAGTCTGTGTCTTCTGTTAAGGACTCAAGGGAGTCCACGTGCCTCCTCTTACACTTCCGCTTATGAGGAACATCCTCGGGGGGGGGGGTTGTCCGAGGAAGTCTCACCAGCAACATCTTGTTCCAAAGGAACGACCTGAGACATCGAAGCAGGCTGTCCCTGTGGCCGGACGATGGAAGCCAGATCCGGCTGAGAGGGAGTGCAGGATGGGGCCTAGGCAAGGGCCGGGGGTCCGGATGCACTCAACAGAGCCCTCTCCACCGCATCGAAGGCCGAGGGAGAGTCGCTCTCTCTCGGATCAGAGAGCAGACTCCCACTCGGATCCAATGGGGGGGTCGGAACTGGAGCAGAGACCATCGGATCCGAAGGACCCGTGTGCTCAGACCTGGACGGAGCCTAAGGCACACTGAATCCCTCGGATCCGAAGCTCAGCCCACGCCTCCAAGAGCTCGGACCCAACAAAGACGGACCCGACAAACTCGAGGGAAAGGTCGGAGCCGAAGTACCAAGCACTGTCGGCACCGACCCACCCCCGGCTCCAACGCTGCCCGGCTCCGGGTGCTCTGAACCCGGGAAGCGGGTCAGAGAAGGAGCTATCGGGGCAAAAAAAGGCGTTGAGCTCCCCCCTGAAGGGGGGAGGTAGGAGCACTCCCATCTGCAGCTGGGCCTGGATGAACCTTCGCATCATCTGGTCCAAGTCTGCATCTGACAGACGATAAGTGGATCTTGACGAGGCCACCGAGGCGGGCCGGGAGTGCCGCCTCGATGACCTTGACAGAGATCGGGTCTCCTCCTCCTTGGGTTCCAGTGAGAAATATGGGGACCGGAGCCGAGGAGGAGACTTGGAAGCCATGGAGGGAGAAGCCCGCTTAGCCGGGGGGGCCGAAGCGGAGGCCTCTGCCCACTGCTTGTGGTACTTCTCCCTCTTTTTCTCCCTCCTGGCCTCCCTCTCCGGCGCCGTAGCGGGAGTTGGTCCCAGCCGGGGGGAGAGGCAGGAGTAGCCGCCACCGAGGACTGGGGTGAGGCCACGGGAGCACCGGAGGCCGAAGCCGAATCCGGGGGCAAAAGTCCCGCCAGGATCAGCTTCGACTCCCACTCTTTCAGTGCCCTGGGGACGAACCCCGCGTAGATAGCACACCCTGGGGACAGGTGTTCAACCCCAAGGCACCGAACACACAGAGTGTGGCCATCCGCCGGTGAAAGCTTATGGCCACACTCGGTGCATTTAGAGAAGATCGGTTTTGGGGCCTCTGACATTATACTACAAAAAAAAGCAAACTCACTCACACAAGGCCCCAAACACACACCGACCCACACAAACACTACGCACCAGTGAGGGGAGGGGAGGAATTTACACTAAAAAAATACAAGGTTCTAAGACTAAAATAAAAGGGAACCTAACACACACTCAACCTTTTACTAAAAAATTACAACAATAAGTACAATAAGTTGAAAACTTATCTGCATATACTAGGAGCTCTGAATCTAGCTGCTTTCACTAAGCGCGGCAAACTAGATCTGAGGTCAGTCAGGGTTGGCAGGGGATTATGGGTAAGGGGAGGAGCTAGGAGCTCGGATCTGATAGCTGTGAAACAAGTTGCCGGCTCGGATCCGATACCCAAAGGTTGCTGACAAATGAAGTACCTACTTCAGATCAAACTTTAGCTAAAGGTCAAAGAAGAAAAAACTCCATCGGGGTACTTAACTATTAGACGTCTTGTGGTGATGGAGTGAAGCACATGACGGGACGGTCGTCTGTGGCTGAAAATTTCTGTGGTCTGTGCATGCAGACATCACATTTAAGGTCCTCGGTTTATGTCCCTACGTGTGACGTCCCACGAAACTGCAACAGCCAAGCTGAAGCTTTTGTATAGGAGCTGACGTATAGGTCACCTGAGGCAGAAAATCCCACACCAAGAATACTGCAACATAGAAATAGGAGGATATATATCCTTAATCTGTTAACGTCAGGAGTGTACAGTGCAGGCCAACTCTTCATGGGACTGCTTAGGAGTACAGGTACATGAGGATATCTTACACAGAGGTTGGCAAAAATTGGAGTCAAGCATTTTGTAAACTTGGAAGAAAACGACAGCCTGAAGACAAGGAGATGACTAGATGTATTCTATCCTTGCCAAAAACTGGAAAAATTATTTGTACTCCTTGAAGACTGACAGGCAAAGTAAGCATACTTCGTGTCCAATGTGACAGGCAAGTAAGCATCCTTCATGTCCACAGTGACCACTAGTACGCCCATCAACACAAGTCAGTAATGCAAATACACATCAGGAACTAATTTATCCTAGACAGGACCATTTCTAAAAAGAAGGCTCCAGACAGTCTTTTCTATGCACCAAGGAAAAACCTGGAATAAGGCCCAATTCCTTTGACTCGAGGGGGGGGGGGGCTATTTTTCTATGAACACTGAGATGACTATAGCAGATAAAATAGCTCTGGCAGGGTCAGTGAAGGCCCTTTCCATTAAGGGAAGAATGGACTTAAATTTATGGAGGGGGTAGCAAAAATACAGAATGCAAGGTTGAATTCGCGTTCAGCCTAAACCACAAAAACATCCCTCCTCTTAACTGGCAGAGTTAGGGAAAAAGTGAAGTAGGGGAAATGAGAGATGGGGTACTGAGAAATGGGAAGTACCCTCTTGACCAATCAGGGTACTTCTACTCCAGTTCAGGTGCCTGCTTGAGGCTACGTCACCTCTCTAGGTAAGTTTTTTGAATATCCTTTTTGTCCGACTTGTTCAGTGCTAATTTTCCCCAGGAAAAAAAGGGATACTACCTGGTGGAGAAAGTTCTATTATACTTTGATGTCTGGGAATGCAAAAGCTGTTTTACCAATAGAATAGTCAGCTTTGCATCTTACCTCCATTTGCTTGATCATTTTATGTGACGGGTTAAAACATTAAAGTCAGTTTAGGGACATTTTTAAAAACTCCCCATCATTCCCAGCAAAACTTGATACCTAAGCATATCAATTAAAACTAAATTTGAAGTAACTGCCCTAACACAAGCATGAATGGTGTCGGCTGCATTAACCTTCAGGAGAACAGTTATATCTACTACGGCAAACAGTAGGTTCATAGGTTCATACTAGGCTATCTGCCCTAGGGCATTTATAAGCCTAGCCAGAATGTGTTTGGCTTTCGCCACCCATTTTAAATTTATTTTGCTATGCCCTTTTTCGAGGTTAGTATACTGTGCCTCTGTCTAACAGTGACACAGAAGTGATACCCGGGGTAAACCTACGATCTCCCATTCACTCATCAAGATTCCTCTTGAAGAAAGTCAATGAGGGACTCTCTGCCTAACCTGGACTGGGATTTTATTCCAGAGTGAAGGGAGCATCTGGGTTATGAATCTGTCCCTCCAGCATGCCCTATTTATTTCAGTGCTGAGGTTCAAGTCTCTCGAGTGCGTAGCTCGATGGGATTTGGATTTTCTGAGGTGCAGCATGTCCATTAATTCGGGTCGGACATGACTTTATACGACAGGCACAGATCACCACAGAACAGGTGGTATGCCACTGAGTAGAGCTGGAGTTTCTTTAACCGGACAGCATATGGCATCTGTTTGAGCCCTTTGATCCTCTTGGTGAGGTACTTTTGGGGTCTTTCCAGTTGCTGCAGGTGTCTGGTAAGGTACATCCCAAAAGGGGCATTGTACTCAATTATGGGCCTGATGAGGGATGAGTAAAGAGGCACGATGACCTCCTGATCTAGATGTGAATCCCTTCATGATTAGGTGGGCTATATAAAATGTTTTTCTAACCACTTTGACCACGTGGTTGTCAAATGAGAGATTGCTATCAACTTGGGTCCCCAGGTCCCTAATTACTTCTTCTGTACTTAATGGATTACCACCTATGTGGTAATTTGTGGGCACTTTGTTTTTGCCAAAGGGGATGACTATACACTTTTTGGCATTTAGCTTGAGGCCATGGCTCTGGCACTAGTCTGTTTTTATGAGGCCCTATTGGAGGATGCGTGTGTCGGCTGGAGAGTCGATTATGGTGCCCAGTTTGCAGTCATCTGCGAACTTGGTCAGCCACAGTCCTTCCGTGTTGGCCTGTACCTCCGAGAAATATATACCGAACAAGAGAGGTCCCAGGACTGAGCCTTGTGGGACACCACTTGTAACTGTTTGGAGTCTGACATGGCTCCAGCAATTCTAACCATGTGGGTTCTGTCCTTGAGCCAGTTTGCAATCCATCTAGTGACATAGGGGTTTATATTTAAGCTGGTGAGCTTATCTATAATGCCCAAGTGGGGTATTGTATCGAAGGCTTTTGCGAGGTCCAGGTAGGCTGTGTGGACCACCTTCCCCTCGTCAATGGCCTTGGTGACTGTTTCAAAGAAATCAACCAGGTTTAAGAGGCAGGATCTAGGCAGTGCATTTCAGTTGTCTGTATGATCAACACCTGGTTTAAGTGTGGAAGGACTGCTTTGGCAAATGGCATTCTGCCCATCGGCAAAGGTGGTGTGACCATGGAGCAAAACTATATAAGCAAGTGTGGGGGAAACACTATCACCATATTTAAGGTTTTTTTTCCCCTCTTTCCCTTGCAATCATGTTATCCTTACTAGTATTATGTGCCAGTTAACAGCATAGCAGATATGTTTTTGTCAACTATGACCATCAATATTTTGGAACTGGTAAATTGTTTAAATACATTCCCTTCACAGCATTCTGCCCAAGCCTTGGAAAGTGTTACTTCAGGGCTAAAATCCAGTATTTGCTTACACCTAATTTCTTCTACAAAGCAGTCTTAGTATTGGCGCATTCTAGTGTAATAGTTAACAGCTCAAATACCCAGGCTGCAGAAATATAAATCTTCCTGCTAGATCCATCCAGTACATGGTTTTCTTTACTGCTGGACAGCCTACTGTTAGCACGTCAGTTCTGATCCCCCTGTCTGCACTACACTTGTTTGTGATCTTGTCTGGGAACCCCATCAGTCTCAGAAAGCCTCCAAGTCATAGTCAAAAGATTAACAACACAATAAACTCTATAAAGAGAAGAAAAAAAAAGCACATCTCAGATGACAAAGATTGCGCATATGATAAAAGAAGAGCACAGGCACCTTTTGCTTTTATACTGTACATCCTTACTGATGTCTGCAATGTGGGAGAGGACAACTCTAAGCAGAAGGCATACAAAAGTTCTGGAAGTCAGACCAAACAGATATTCACCTGCAACATAATTCTCATATGTTACAATTGATAATATAGCAGTAATCATTATGATTAACACCTGAACACCTACCTCAAACATGTAACCAAAAATGCTTCTGTGCCTGAATACTACACATACCAGCACCACTATTCATTTAAACCATTTAAGTGCTAACACACTGTTTAGGAACTTCTCTAGCACCGTTATGCTGAACTGAAAATAAAATACTAATGCAAAGGTACTGAAAACGTGCATGTTTAAATGGCTTTATATAAAAACTAAATTTAAGAACTGTAAAGCATTTCAAAAAAGTCTTTTCTTTTTAAATTCAACTTATTTGTGGTACTTTGGCTCGTATCACTTTACTGCATATTAAAACAAAATGTCAGGCACTTAAAACATAACATTTATTACTTCAATTTTACCCATGTCTGTACATGTTTGCCCAGAAGGTCAAACAAAGAAAATATATAAAACTGGCTGGTAGTTCCAGATGCAACCGTTGTGGCCCCTAATGTCCGAGATAAGCAACAGATCTGTCGTACCAATCCTCTTCAAAAAGTAAGCTAATAAGCATTAAGTCTGTCCCACTACTACAGCAATGAATTATGCTCAAGTCTTAACATTTGAAATTGTGTCACTAAGTCATAATTTGTAAAGCAAAATACTTAAATAATTTCCAAAGAATCTTTAAACTTGTCAAAAAAATGCTTTCATTTGCAGGTTCTGACTTTTGACAAAACTGTTAGTCTCATAACACACAGTGCTAAAGGATGCAGAAAGCAGAGGTCGTCCAGCGAGTCCTTTATTCTGCTGGTTTCCTGGAAGCTTCACTGAAAACCCTCTCCCAAAAGAGGGCAATAAATTATGAACACAGTCTTATCTGTGTCTTGTGGTTTCATTTTGAACGAAATCGTACTGTAACTCATCCATATTCATTCTGTAGCATTGGAACCTGTGTCTTCAAGGATTAGAAAGAAAAAAAAAAACTTACATCACTACTATTAAAACTGAATTTAGATCTACTGGTACAACACAAAGCAATTTAAAGAATTACATTACAAACTAATGTATTATCTTTAAAATGTTCTAATTTCAGCTCAGATATGCATTGAGAGATGCTAAATGACAAACACAAATGCACAAAGAATCCTGGCTACTCACTAGAGTGCACCAAACAGATCTGACATTAAAAGCCAAACTATTTTCTTGTGATGGCACATGAACAGCAACTCCAGAGCTAATACTTGATTTCCAGACTTTCAGTACCCTTCTGAAGATGTTCATGATCCTATGTTTATGTTCTGGAATACGTGATGTCATGTTGTCCTATCTTCACCTTCATTCTTACTAGGTTGGGGTCGGATCCGCTCATCTGATCCATTTCGGCCTTTATTTTCAAGCTCGAGGTCCTCAGCCATCTCTTGGCTAACTCCCTATCCCAGCATGCACTGGAACCATCCCCCAGATCTCATCTGCCACCAACAGATTGAGCGTTCGTCTGCTAGCTCTGGCCAAGTACAACTTCTTTGATAATTTTTTGTCAATAATTCTTAGATTACTTTACTGCTTATAGCTTAGTGTATCTACTTGTTAATTACCCTTTTCATATTTGGGTTGTTTATTCTGATATTTGGCCATCACTTTTCTTGCTAGGCCTTGTGTTTTCCCTTCCTAGCTTTAAGTGTTAAAATAAAGAGAACAAAAAAAAAAGAGAGAGAAAGCGAAGATCATCAACTGCAGAAGCATAAAATCCAAAACGGTTTAATACTCCATCGCCTCGGCTAGCAAGCCTTTCAAGAGTCAACATCACAGCAGAACAAGCTACACTTAAATATTACATTATTAATAAAGTGTTGTTGATATATCAGTGGTACTGTTAGTTTAAATTAGAGAACTTTAACAAAGCCTATTTGAATTAGAGGGCTTTAAGCCTTCTGTTCCTTGCTTATTCCCTTCCAAACTTGTTAAGTGTAGTTGGTGCTGTAGTGGTACAGTTCGCTTAAGTTAGAGAAAGTACAGTTGTGTACACTTACCATAAATGTAGATGTTAAGAGTGTATTCACTATTGCAGTCATCACATTTGGGTTATTTGCTTGCAGTAGCCCTCAGTCAGCCTGATTAACAAACTCTTGGGTTCTGCGTCGGTTGCTGTCTCTTCTTCTGTGACGTCAGGGATATAAAACATGCAGCCGACGCCATTACATCAGTTTTTCTTGCCCCAGATGTCAGGTGCCCCCTTAATGGGAAGCAATAAAACATTATATATATTATATATATCTATATATCTATACATCTATATCTATATCTATATCTATATATATATATATATATATATATCTATACATATATATATATATATATATATATATATATATATATATATGGGTCTACCTGAGATGGTCAACAAGCCATTTGATCGACAGGCAGATTTGCCCCCCTCCCCAATGTTGTGCGACCCTGGAGTTGTTATACATAGTTGGGGGGCACAGAACTGTCGACCAAATGAAAGTCGATCATATGGCCTGTCGACCATGTGATAGGGATCCATATATATATATATATATATATATACATATATACACACACACACACACACACACACACACACACACACACACACACACACACACACACACACACACAAAGGATATGCCTCCAATAAAAAAGCAAATACACCAAAAAGATTTTAAGCATAGTAAAGGAGAGTAGAGGTATAGCCAAAAAAAAGTCAGGGGGCTGAAGGGAGGGTAACCAGGATTGCAACAGTGAATACACTTGAACATCGACATTTATGGTAAGTGTACACAACTGTACTATGTGCTTCATGTTTCACTGATCACATCTGGGTAGATTCCCAAAGCTAAGGAAGGGAGGAGGCAGTTAGATAGCATTAGGACCAGTTATAAGGCCCTGCAAGACTGCAGTGGCAAAGCCAGCTCTGGATTTAGAAAAAAATGGCAAGTGGTAATGCTTGTGAAGGTATGTACAGAAAGTACAGTTGTGTACCTACCACAAATGTAGATGTTAGAGTGCATTCACTGTTGCAGTCATTACACTTGGGTTATCCTGCTGGCAGACAACCCGCAGTCGGCCCGAGTTCCAAGTCTTGGTCCGGCGTCGGTTGCGGTTGCATCTTCCCTTACGTCAATGTGCCAGGGGTATAAAAGTTGCAACCGACGCCATTTTCTTCAGTTTTTCTTGCCCCAGATGTCAGGTGCCCCCAAATAGGAAGGCTGGAAAGATAAAATTATGCCAAAAAACATGCATATATTACTATAAACATTTCCTTCATCTACAAGCAAATACACCACATAGGTAGTATAGAGATGAAGTACAGAAAAGTCGCAGCAATGGAAAAAGGGGGATGGTGGGTGGGTAACCTGGACTGCAACAGTGAATACACTCTAACATCTACATTTATGGTAGGTACAACTGTACTATGTTCGTGTTTCACTGTTGCAGTCATTACACTTGTGTAGAATCCCAAAGCTGAGGTTGGGTGGCTGGGTCTAAATTGGATTTGGGGAGGCTAACAAGCCCTGCAGAACTGCAGTGGCAAAGCCTGCTCTAGATTTAGAGTAGAGCGGTAAGTGGTAGTGCTTGGCGAAAATGTGCACTGAGCTCCAGGTTGCAGCTTCTAAAATGTCTTTGGTTGGTACTCCTCTGAGGAAAGCTGTTGAAGTGGCTGCTGCTCTGGTAGAATGAGGCCTAATGCCCTTCGGCACTGATTTGCCATGTTGTGCATAACAGAAGCGGATGCAGTGTCCTATCCATTTCGAGATGGTCTGCTTTGTAATAGGCTTTCCTTGTGATCCTGCAGCATATGCTACAAACAGTTGCTCAGTTTTTCTGAAAGCTTTTGTTTTGTCCAAGTAGAATCGTAGCTGTCTGTGTATATCCAAAGTGTGCAGAAGTCTCTCCCCTTTATTTTGGGGATTTGAGTAGGTAAATTAATGGTTTGGTTTAAGGCCACATTGGAGACCACTTTTGGCATGAATGTTGGGTTTGTCCTAAGATAAACCCTGTCCTGATGAAAAATGAGGAAAGGTTCCACAGCCATTAATGCTTGTAACTCTGAGACTCTTCTTGCTGAAGTTATTGCTAGGAGCAGAGCAGTTTTCCATGACAAGAATTTTAGATCAGCTGTGCTGGCTGGTTCAAAAGGAGGCAGTGTGAGTTTTTCTAAAACAAAATTGAGGTCCCAAGTAGGTACTGGTGCTCTCCTTGGGGGTCTTATATTTTTTGCCCCTCTGAGGTACTGTCGTAGTAGAGGATGTGAAAAAATAGGAGGTTCCGTATTGTAATGAGCTGAAATGGCAGAGGCATGGATTTTAATAGATGAGAAAGATAAGCCTTTGTCCAGCATCTCAGTTGGGTTTTGTAAAATCTGAGGTATATTAGGGACAAGTGGTTCGAGCCCTTGTGCTTGGTTCCAAGCACAGAATCTCTTCTATTTTTCTGCATAAGATTTCCTAGTGCTGGGCCTCCTGGCTTCTAAAATGACATCCATAACAGCTTTAGAGAGAGGTGCAGTCTGAGTGGCGACATTATCTGCCATGCTGCCAGGTTTAAGGTTCTGAGTTGACTGTGCAGAATCTGACTGTTTTGTTGTGTCAGAAGATGAGGAATTTGAGGTAGAAGCCAAGTTGGGCCTCGAGACAAATTCTTTAGGATTGGGTACCAGTGCTGGCGTGGCCAGTCTGGTGCAATCAGGATCATTTTTGACCTTTCTTGTCTGACTTAGTAGCACCTTGGTGAAAAGAGGCATCGGAGGGAAGGCATAGACCGTCAGGCCTTTCCAGCTGAATGACAGAGCATCCACTTTCCATGCTTGAGAGTTGATAATTTCTTGTGCAAAATTTCTGTATTTGGTAATTGTGAGGGGAGGCAAAAAGATCTATGTCTGGGCGTCCCCATTTCCTCGTTATCATGCTGAACACTTGGGGATTTAGCTTCCATTCATAAGGATCCATGAGATTTCTGCTTAGTTCATCTGCCAGTGTATTTTTTTGTTCCTGGCAGGAATTGTGCCTGCAGATGTACTTGATAGGTCAGTGCTGTGTTCCACAAAGTCATGGCTTGTCTGCATAGGGGGTAGGAATGTGTGCCCCCTTGTCTGTTTATGTACCACATAAAGTACAGTTTTGTACCTACCATAAATGTAGATGTTCGAGGATCTACATTGCTGCAGTCATAACCTGTGGGTATAGTCCGCTGTCCTCGATCGGCCCGAATACCAAAGAGCTGGGCTGGCGTCGGTCATTGTCGCCTAGAGCTGACGTCACTACGTAGTAGTACTTAAGCGCATGACCGACGCCATATCCTCAGTCTTTCTTGCCCCAGATGTCAGAAGGCCTAAGAATGAAATAAGGCCAAAACCAAAACGCCCAACCACTACCAGTGTGGAAAAGTACAGTTTTGTACCTACCATAAATGTAGATGTTCGAGGATCCACATTGCTGCAGTCATAACCTGTGGGTAGTCCGCTGTCCTCGGTCGGCCCGAATACCAAAGTGTTAGGCTGGCGTCGGTCATAGTCGCTCAGATCTGACGTCAGTACGCAGTGGTACTAAAGCGCATGACCGACGCCATATCCTCAGTCTTTCTTGCCCCAGATGTCAGAAGGCCTAAAAAGGAAAGGCCATAGCCAAACATAGAAAATACCCAACTACCAATTACAGAAAAAATAATCACCCCAAAAGCAACACAGCAACCCTAACCTACAAAGGGGAAGGAGGGAGGATTGACTGCAGCAATGTGGATCCTCGAACATCTACATTTATGGTAGGTACAAAACTGTACTATGTTCTTCGTCTCACATTGCTGCAGTCATAACCTGTGGGTAGAATCCCAAAGCAAAGGTAAGGGAGGTTGGCCAAATCAAAAGCACTAGGAGCTGCTAACATGCCCTGTAAAACTGCAGTGGCAAACCCAGCCCTAGATTTGGAATAAAGAGGAGATGGTAATGTTTAGTAAAAGTGTGCACTGAACTCCAAGTAGCTGCCTCCAAAATATCCTTAGTAGCTACTCCCTTAAAAAGCAGTAGAAGTGGCAGTAGCCCTAGTGGAATGAGGTCTAATCCCAGCCGGAACCTCCTTTCCATGATGAGAATAACAAAAAGCAATACAATGGCTAATCCACTTAGAAATAGTTTGCTTTGAAACAGGTTTTCCTTGTGAACCCAAGGCAAAAGAAATGAATAACTGTTGAGACTGCCTGAACCCTTTAGTTCTGCTCAAATAATAACTTAACTGCCTGTGAATATCCAAAGTGTGCAAAATTTTTTCCCCTTTATTTTGGGGATCAGCATAAAAAAGTAGGCAAATGAACAGATTGGTTCAAGGCCACATCAGAAACAACTTTAGGCATAAAAGTAGGGTTAGTACGTAAGGATACCCTATCCTTATGAAATATTAGGAAGGGTTCAACTGCCATTAGAGCCTGTAATTCAGATACCCTCCTAGCAGACGTAATGGCCAACAAAAAAGCAGTCTTCCAAGACAAAAACTTCAACTCAGCTGTAGCAGCAGGTTCAAAAGGAGGTAAAGTCAGCTTTTCCAACACAAAATTGAGATCCCAGGAAGGAGTAGGAGCTCTATTGGGGTCTTATATTCTTTGCCCTCTAAGAAATTGCTTAAACAAAGGGTGAGAAAATAATGGTGGGTCACAGTCATAGTGAGCAGAAATGGCTGCAGCATGAACTTTCACGGAGGAGAAAGACAAATCCTTGTCTAATAATTCTGTAAGGTTCTGTAGTGTAACACTCAAATTAGGCCGTGAAACATCAAAGCTCTTTGCTGTGCTCCAAAGAAAAATCTCCTCCATTTATCAGCATAAACTTTTCTTGTACTAGGCCCTGGCTTCCAAAATGACATTTAAAACTTGCTGAGGAAGCTGCGACCCCCCAGGGTCTAAAACAGAATATGCCAGGCTGTCAGATGCAGGGACTGTATCCTGACATTGAGGAAATGATTGCTTGCCTGAGACAAAAGGTGTGGAACTGGTGGCAAAGGCCAAGGAGGCTCCCGAACTAAACTCCTCAGCAAAGGGTACCAGTGCTGACGTGGCCAATCTGGAGCTATGAGGATCATGCAAGGCTTGTCCTGTCTGACCTTCAAGAGCACCTTGGGAAGGAGAGGCAGAGGAGGAAAGGGATAGACGTGAAGGTTGTTCCAACTGAAAGATAGAGCATCCACTTTCCAAGCTTCTGGGTGAAACATCTTTGTGCAAAATTTTGGCAGTTGGAAATTTTGTGGGGATGCGAACAGATCTATGTCTGGAGTTCCCCAAGCCACTGTCAACTGTTGAAATACATGGGGATCCAATTTCCACTCGTGGGGATCCACTAGTTGCCTGCTCAAAACATCTGCTAAGGAGTTCTGTGCTCCTGGCTGAAACCTTGCTTGAAGAGTGAGGTGCAAACTCAGAGCAGTCTCCCACAAAACCATAGCTTGTCTGCAAAGAGGGTAATGGGTTCCCCTGCTTGTTGATGTACCACATGACTGTTGTGTTGTCTGTTTGAATCAACACCTGTCCCGTTGAAGTAGATCCTTGAAAGCCATCAGAGCAAATTGGACTGCTAACATCTCCTTCATGTTGATATGCAAATGCTGTAGTCTGGGAGGCCACGTGTCTTGAACCCATCTCCCATTGAAATGTGCTCCCCAAGCCATGTCCGAGGCATCTGTCGTCAGGATCTGACTCGCCTCTGGTCGGGTCACAGAGAGTCCCTTGTTTAGGTGACATTCCTGAGCCCACCACAAAAATTCCCTTTGGATGCAAGGTATTATCTGAATGACAGTGTCCAAATCGTGGCAGTGTTGAGTATGTAGTTTGGCATTGGGAAGTACCAGAATACAAGATGCCATGAACCCCAAGGCTTGAAGGACTGTCCTTGCAGTCAGCCTGGACAGTAGGGATAATCTCTGAAAGTATAGGGGAAGATTTCTTTGTTTGTCCGGGGTCAGAAAAGCCATCTGAGAGGCTGTATTCAGTCTCACACCCAGAAAGCACATGTCCTGAGAGGGTACTAGACTGGACTTTGTTTCGTTCACAGAATACCCTAGGCACCTTAACACTGCCATTACATACTGTAGATGCTGAAGTAACGTGACTTTGTCTTGAGCAAGAATCAGGCAATCGTCCAAATAAGGATAAATTTGTATTCCTCTTAGTCTTAAGAAGGCTATCACAGGAGCCAGGACCTTTGTGAACACCCTGGCAGTAGATAAGCCAAAGGGCAATGCAGAGAACTGATAATGAAAAGTACCAGCCCGAAAACGCAGGAACCTCCTGCAGCTGGGCCTGATAGGAATGTGAAGATAAGCCGAGATCCAGAGTTACCATCCAGTGATCTTTGCCTAGCAGAGGCAGAAGTTGCTGTAAAGTTAGCATCTTGAATTTTGGGATGTCTAGGTATGTGTTGAGAATAGACAAATCCAGAATTGGCCTCCAAGTGTTCCCCTTCTTTGGCACAAGGAACAGGCGAGAATAAAATCCTAGGCCTACTTCTGACGGAGGTACCACCTGAATAGCCCCCATTTTTAAAAGTAAAGAAATCTGTTTGTGAGCCTCCAGCTTTTGCTGAGGAGGTACGTCCGGCATGCCTTTGAAAGGAGGCAAGGTGTGAAAATAAAACTTGTAGCCTCTATCTATAATGTCCAACACCCATTTGTCCTGGGTGACCAAAAGCCAATTTTGCTTGAAGAGTGCCAACTTTCCTCCTAGAGGAGCTGCCAGACAGGAGGAATCTGGCAGCTGGAGATACAGGTCATTGGGTCTGTTTACGAAAGGCTGACCCTGCCCTCACCAGAAGATTGTGCAGGAGAACTCCACGTCCTAGGTCTGAAAGGACCCTGAGCATGAGCTCTGCCCCTACCACGTCTAGATCTGCCCTTAGACTGGTACTTGGAAGAAGGATATGCCCATCCTTTTGCAGGCCAATTTCTGCTAAACTTAGGGGCTGCACTTGTAAAATTCCTTAACTGTCTGCATGGACTTAGCTTTGTCTTCCATTTTCTTCAAAACTGACTCCACAGGAGAACCAAAAGAACTTCAGATTGAGGAGCATCCAAAATTCGAGCTTTAACATGCTCTGACAAATTCTGATCTTTAAGCCAGGCGTGCCTATGAATAACTGAACCAGTGGCCGCCACCCTGGAAGAAGCCTGAAGAGCATCAAAGCCGCACTGCAAGGAATGCTTACCTACCTGATCAGAGGCATGAACTAAATCCTGCAATTCCTTACACTCTATACCCTCAGCTAAAGCATCTACCTTAGATTTCAACTGACTTAACAGAAAATTCTGGTACTTCAGCATATGAAACTGGCAATTCAAAGCCCTCATAGCTAGTGTGGAGGAGGTATACACTTTTTTACCCCACCTATCCAAAGCTCTAGAATCTTTATCCAGAGGAACTGGATTCTTTACTACAGAAGCCCTGACACCCTTAGGTCCCTGGCTAATAGTTTCTGGGTCAGCTCTAGGACTCTTATATAAATATTTATGAGCCTCTGGAACTCTGTAGTATCTGTCTGGCTTGACAGGGTCGGAGGTAAAGAATCAGGATTAAGGAAGCCTCAGAAAACATCCTGAACAACATCCAAAACAGGGGAATGGCCAAGGGCCTATGCTGTGGTAAAACAAAATTCCCTAAGCCTCTTACGAGAATCGGAGAAATCCTGACCTTCCCACTTAAAATGCTCCCTCATGGAATGCAGGGTTTCAGAAAAAGAAAAATCCTCTGGAGGAGAAGCAGAAGGACAGGAGTCATCTGCATCCGAATCAGAATAGGGAGGAAAATCCTGAATGTCCTCAGCTGAAGACTCACGAGTAATCTGAGGAATGCTCCAAACCCTCCACCTCTGTCTCCACCCTAGGTCTCTTATCTGGAGGGGGCATAGAACCTCTGATTAAAGTAATCAAATCCTCTGCCATTTTTAGCATATGTTTTCTAGGAACAGAACTTGCAGAACTAGGGCTGACGCCTGTGTCAGAAAGACCAGGCCTAGCTTTAGAAGGCGCTTTAGTGACAGAAGTAGAAGGCCTAACAACCTTATGTAAAGAAGGAACTACAGAAACTAGAGAGGCCCCCTCGGCCTGACCTGACTCCTGAGAGGCCAATTCCTGTAATATTAAAGGCTCCCCCTGAGACTCAGCTGAAACCTCGGCTGGATCCACTGATTCCACCGTAGTTTCCAAAGAACCGGCGTCTGCAACGGACAACTCATCCTGCTTAGACTTTAACGATTTATCTTTTCGCTTCTTAGCGGTAGCGGCGCCGGAGGATCCGACAGCCTGTTGTAGTTGCACCGCTTGCCAAAAACAAGTCTTGCACAATCTATCCTGCGTTTAATGGTGCACTTATTAACTGTAGCGCAAAAGCGACACCACTACGTCGTGCTCAGGCCCCAAGCAAGGAATACAGAGAGAGTGGTAGTCCCTATGAGGTATCGGTTTCCCACAAGAAATACAATTATTAACTTTTTCTGACATCCGGATTTAACTGAGGCAAGAAAAGACAAAAATATTCCCAACGGGTACTTAGCCCAACTTGGTCTTCGGTCTGAAACTCAGAATACGAAAATTTCAGGACGCCAAACGGCACTTGCAAACGCTGCTTCTGCTTCGGACCATGCGGCAAGAAAGACTGGGGATATGGCGTCGGTCATGCACTTTAGTACCACTGCGTACTGACGTCAGATCTGAGCGACTATGACCGACGCCAGCCTAACACTTTGGTATTTGGGCCGACCGAGGACAGCGGACTACCCACAGGTTATGACTGCAGCAATGTGAGACGAAGAATATCAAAGATGATCCCAAAAAAACACAGCAACCACAAACTATAGAGGGGAAGGAGGGAGGAATAATTGGACTGCAGCAATGTAGATCCTCGAACATCTACATTTATGGTAGGTACAAAACTGTACTATGTTCTTCGTCTCACATTGCTGCAGTCATAACCTGTGGGTAGAATCCCAAAGCAAAGGAAAAAGGGAGGCTGGCAAACTAAATAGCATTAGGAGCTGCTAACATGCCCTGTAAAACTGCAGTGGCAAACTCAGCCCTGGACTTGGAATAAAGAGGGAGATGGTAATGCTTAGTAAAAGTGTGTACTGAACTCCAAGTAGCTGCCTCCAAAATGTCCTTAGTAGCTACTCCCCTCAAAAAAGCAGTAGATGTGGCAGTAGCCCTAGCAGAATGAGGTCTGATCCCAGCAGGAACATTCTTCCCATGATGAGAATAACAAAAAGCAATACATTGACCAATCCACTTTGAAATAGTCTGCTTTGAAACAGCTTTCCCTTGTGAACCCAAAGCAAAGGAAACAAATAACTGTTGAGTCTGTCTGTACTCTTTAGTTCTGCTCAAATAATAACGTAGCTGCCTGTGGATATCCAAAGAATGCAAGACTTTTCCCCCCTTATTTTGGGGATCAGCATAAAAAGTAGGCAAATGAATAGACTGGTTCAAGGCCACATTAGAAATCACTTTAGGCATAAAGTAGGGTTAGTACGCAAAGAAACTCTATCCTTATGGAATATCGGAAAGGGTTCAACTGCCATGAGTGCCTGCAATTCAGATACCCTCCTAGCAGAAGTAATGGCCAACAAAAAAGCAGTCTTCCAAGACAAAAACTTCAATTCAGACGTAGCTGCAGGTTCAAAAGGAGGTACTCCAACACAAAATTGAGATCCCAGGAAGGAGTAGGAGCTCTACGTGGGGGTCTTATATTCTTTGCCCCTCTAAGAAATTGTTTGAACAAAGGGTGAGAAAATAAAGGAGGGTCACAATCATAGTGAGCAGAAATGGCTGCAGCATGAACCTTCACAGAAGAGAATGACAAACCCTTGTCCAGTAATTCAGTAAGATACTGTAGTGCAAAACTCAAATTGGGCACTGAAACATCAAAGCCCTTTGCTGTGCTCCAAAGAAAAAATCTCTTTCATTTATCAGCATAAACTTTTCTAGTACTAGGCCGCCTGGCTTCCAAAATGACATCTAAAACCTGTTGAGGAAGCTGAGACCCCACCGGCTCCATTACAGAATACGCCAGGCCGTTAGATGCAGGGACTGCACCCGAACATTGAGAAAATGACTGTTTGACTGGGATAACAAATGAGGAACCTGTGGCAAAGGCCAAGGAGGCACCTGAATTAAACTCCTCAGCAGAGGATACCAATGCTGACGTGGCCAATCTGGTGCTATTAGAATCATGCAAGGTTTGTCCCGCCTGACTTTCAAGAGTACCTTGGGAAGAAGAGGAAGAGGGGGGAAAGCATAAACGTGCAGGTTGTTCCAACTGAAAGATAGAGCATCCACTTTCCAAGCATTTGGGTGGAACATCTTTGTGCAAAATTTTGGCAGTTGGAAATTCAGAGGAGAAGCGAACAGATCTATGTCTGGAGCTCCTCAAGCCACGGTCAACTGTTTGAATACCTGAGGGTCCAGTTTCCACTCGTGGGGATCTACAATTTGCCTGCTCAATACATCTGCTAGGGAGTTCTGTGCTCCTGGCAGAAACCGTGCTTGAAGATTGATGTGCAAACTCAGCAGTCTCCCACAAAATCATTGCTTGTCTGCAAAGAGGGTAGGAATGGGTTCCCCCCTGCTTGTTGATGTACCACATGACTGTTGTGTTGTCTGTTTGAATCAACACCTGTCCTGGCTGAAAGGCCATCAAGGCAAATTGGACTGCTAACATCTCCTTCATGTTGATATGCAAATGTAGTAGTTTGGGAGGCCACATGTCTTGTATCCATTTCCCATTGAAGTGTGCTCCCCAAGCCAAGTCAGAGGCATCCGTCATTAGGATCTGACCTGCCTCTGGTTGGATCACAGAGAGTCCCTTGTTTAGATGACATTCCTGAGCCCACCACAAGAATTCCTTCTGGATGCAAGGTAGAATTCGAATGACAGTGTCCAAACTGTGGCAGTGTTGCGTCCACACACTTTTGAGATACCATTGTAGCTTCCTCATATGCAGTTTGGCATTGGGAAGTACTAGAATGCAAGATGCCATGAACCCCAAGGCTTGAAGGACTGTCCTTGCAGTCAGCCTGGACATTACTGATAACTGCTGGAAGTATAGAGGAAGAGTTCTTTGTTTGTCCGGGGTCAGAAATGCCATTCAGTCTCACACCCAGAAAGCACATGTCCTGAGAGGGCACTAGACTGGACTTTATTTTGTTCACAGAATACCCTAGGCACCTTAAAACTGCCATTACATACTGGAGATGGTGTAGTAAGTTGTCTTTGTTTTGAGCAAGAATCAGGCAATCGTCCAGATAAGGATAAATTTGTATTCCTCTCTGTCTGAAGAAAGCAATTACAGAAGCCAGAACTTTTGTGAATACTCTGGGCGCAGTAGATAAACCAAAGGGCAATGCACAGAACTGATAATGAGAAGTACCAGCCCGAAATCTCAGGAATCTCCTGCGGCTGGGCCTGATAGGGATGTGAAGATAGGCCTCTGAGATCCAGAGTTACCATCCAGTGATCTTTGCCTAGCATAGGCAGAAGTTGTTGTAATGTTAACATCTTGAACTTTGGAATGTCCAGGTAGGTATTGAGAATGGACAAATCCAGAATTGGCCTCCAAGTGTTTCCTTTCTTTGGCACTAGGAATAGACAGGAATAAAAACCTAGGCCTATTTCTGACTGAGGGACCACCTGAATTGCCCCCATCTGCAAAAGTAAAGAAATTTGCTCCTGAGCCTCCATTCTTTGCTGAGGAGGCACATCCGGCATGCCTTTAAAAGGACGAAGAGTGTGAAAATAAAACTTGTAACCGTGATTTATTATATCCAACACCCATTTGTCCTGGGTGACCAAATGCCAGTTTTGTTTGAAAAGTCCCAACTTTCCTCCTAGAGGACCTGCCAGTAATGAAGGGTCCAGCAGCGGAAGATACAGGTCATTGGGTCTGTTTACGAAAGGGCTGACCCCTGCCCTCAACAGAAGACTGTGCAGGAGAACTCCAAGTCCTAGGTCTGAAAGAACCCTGAGCGTGAGCTCTGCCTCTACCACGTCTAGACCTGCCCTTAGACTGATAATCCGAAGAAGGATAAGACCATCCTCTAGCAGGCCAATTCCTACTAAACTTAGGGGGCTGCACCTGCATAAAATCCTTGACCGTCTGCATAGACTTAGCCTTATCTTCCATCTTTTTCAAAACTGTTTCCACAGGAGGACCAAAAAGTACTTCAGATTGAAGAGGAGCATCCAAAATCCGAGCCTTAACATGCTCTGACAAATTTTGATCCTTAAGCCAGGCATGTCTACGAATAACTGAACCTGTAGCAGCCACCCTGGAAGAAGCCTGAAGGGCATCGAAACCACACTGCAAAGAATGCTTGCCAACTTGATCTGAAGCATGAACCAACTCCTGGAGCTCCTTTTCACTCTATACCCTCAGATAAAGCATCCACCTTAGATTTCAATTGACCTAACAAAAAGTTCTGATACTTCAGCATATGAAATTGGCAATTCAAAGCCCTCATAGCTAACGTAGAGGAGGTGTACACTTTTTTCCCCCACCTATCTAAAGCTCTCGAATCTTTATCCAAAGGAACTGGATTCTTAGCCACAGAAGCCCTAATACCCTTCGGACCTTGAATAATAGTTTCCGGATCAGCTCTAGGACTCTTGAACAAATACTTATGTGCTTCTGGAACTCTGTAATACCTGTCTGGCTTAACAGGGGCAGGAGGCAAAGAATCAGGATTAAGGGAAGACTCAGAAAAAACATCCTGAACAACATCTAAGACAGGGGGAATAGCCAAGGGCCTATGTTGTGGCAGAAACAAAAATTCCCTAAGCCTTTTCCGAGAATCTGAAAAATCCTGACCTTCCCACTTGAAATGTTCCCTCATGGAATGTAAAGTCTCAGAAAAAGAAAAATCCTCTGGAGGAGAAGCAGAAGGACAGGAGTCCTCTGCATCCGAATCTGAATAGGAAGGGAATTCCTGAATTTCTTCAGCTGAGGAATCAGAAAAGTCTGAGGAATGATCCATTCCCTCTAAATCTGCCTCCACCCTAGGCCTCTTCTCTGGGGGGGGCATAGAACCCCTGATCAAAGTAATCAAGTCCTCCGCCATTTTCAACATATGCTTTTTGGGAACAGGGGCTGGAGAGCTAGAACTATGACCAGGGCCAACAAGACAAGGTCTGGCCTTAGCATGGCCTTTAGCCACTGAAGTAGAAGGCCTAATAACCTTCTGTAAAGATGGCACTACAGACACCTGAGAAGCACCTTCAGCCTGGCCTAACTCCTGCAAAAGTAAAGGTTCCCCCTGGGATTCAGCCGAACCCTCGGCAGGATCCACAGATTCAACCGGAGGCTCCGTAGAACCGGCGTCCGCAACGGACGACTCATCCGGTTTAGACTTCAAAGATCTATCTTTTCGCTTTTTAGCGGTAGCGGGCGTCGGAGGATCCGACGGCATGTTATAGTTACACCTTTTACCGAAAACAAGCCTGGCACAGTCTAATCTCCGTTTAATGGTGCGCTTATTACAAAAGCGACACCCGACAACGTCGTGCTCAGGCCCCAAGCAAGGAATACAGAAAGAATGATAATCCCTATGAGGTATCAGTTTCCCACAAGAAATGCAATTATTAACTTTTTCTGACATCCGGAAAACTGAGGCAAGAAAAAATGAAGATTTCCCCAACGGGGTACTCGGCCCAACTTGGTCTTCGGTCTGAAACTCGATAAATGAAAATTTCAGAACGCCGAACGGCACTTGCAAACGCTGCTTCTGCTTCGGACCACGCGGCAAGAAAGACTGAGGATATGGCGTCGGTCATGCGCTTAAGTACTACTACGTACTGACGTCAGCTCTAGGTGACAATGACCGACGTCAGCCCAGCTCTTTGGTATTCGGGCCGATCGAGGACAGCGGACTACCCACAGGTTATGACTGCAGCAATGTGAGACGAAGAACATCTGTGATATTGTCAGTCTTTATTAACAGTTGCCCTGGATGTATTAGGTCCTTAAAAGCTGTCAGGGCAGTCTGTACAGCTAGCATCTCTTGTTGATTGATGTGAAGATGCATTTGTTCCTTGGTCCACGTGCCCTGAATACATTTTCGTGCCATATGTGCCCCCCAGGCATAATCCGATGCATCCGTTGTTATTGTCTGCTGGCTGTGGGTAAAGTGAAAGGCGGTCCCTTGTTGTGGTGACAGGCCTGGGCCCACCATCGAAACTCCTGTTGTAGGCAGGGAAATAAAGTTATGATCGTCTCCAGGCTGTGACAATGCTGAGTCCAAACACTTTTTGGATACCATTGTAGTTTCCTCATATGCAGTTTTGCATATGGAATTAGTAGAATGCAGGATGCCATGAAGCCCAGGACCTGCAGAATTTTTCTTGCAGGGAGCTGGGTTTTTGTTGCCATCATTTGAAAGCAATGAGTCAGTTGTCTTTGTTTGTCTGGCGTGAGATAAGCCATCTGGGCAGTTGTATTTAAGCTTGCACCCAGGAATATTATCTCTTGAGAGGGCACTAGTTTTGATTTCTTTTCGTTTACTGTGTACCCTAGGCAAATTAGCAATCTTTTTACAAACGCCAGATGCTTTAGAAGAATGCCCTTGCTCTCTGCTTGAATAAGGCATTCGTCCAAGTAGGGATATATTTGAATTCCTTTTTGTTTGCAAAATGCAATTACTGGTGCCAGGCATTCTGTGAAGACCCTGGGTGCAGTAGATAAGCCAAAGGGCAGTGCAGAGACTTGGTAATGCATTGAGCCTGCTATGAATCTGAGGTATCTTCTGCAAGATTGTCTGATAGGCACATGCAGGTATGCCTCCTTGAGGTGCAAAGTAACTAGCCAAGCCTTCTTGCCCAGCATGGGCAGAAGTTGCTGTAGTGTTAACATTTTGAATTTTGAAACATCCACGAAAGTATTTAGGATTGACAGGTCCAGTATTGGTCTCCAGGCTTTGTCCTTTCTGGGTACTACGAAAAGTCTTGAGTAAAATCATTGCCCCTGTTCTTGCTGTGGAACCTTTTGAATAGCTCCCATGTCCATAATAAGAGCAGCGATCTGTTTATGTGCCTGGTCTGGCATACCTTTTGGTTTTGGAAGCATGTGGAAGTGGAACCTGTAACCCTGAGAAACAATATTCAGCACACTGGTCCTGGGTGATCATGTGCCAATTTTTTGAGGAAAGTGCTAGCTTACCCCCCTAGGGGTGCTGTCAAAAGGTAAGTGCTTGGCATTTGGAGAGGGAAGTTATTGGGACTCTTTCCTATAAGGTTGTGATTCATCTTCCCCTCCTTTGGGGGCTGAAGCACTCCATTGTTTAGGTCTGTAGGAGCCTTGGGGCTGAGATCTGCCTCTTGGGCGTCTGTATCTGCCTCTTTGTGGCCTGTCTGACACTGGAAAGGACCAATTTTTTGAAGGCCAATTTCTGCTAAATCTAGGTGGTTGAACCTGTAAGAAATCTTTCACTGTCTGCATTGACTTTGCTTTATCCTCCATTTTCTTTAACACCTCTTCTGCCTTAACACCAAACAAAGTATCATGCTGTAATGGAGCATCCAATAATTTTACTTTAACATGGTCAGGTAAACTTTGTTCTTTCAACCAAGCATGCCTTCGAATAACAGAGCCTGTAACTGCGGCTCAACAAGAAGCCTCTAATGAATCAAAACCACATTGCAGAGTATGCTTTCCCACTTGTTCAACTGCATGTATTTGCTTCCCACAAAAAATACAATTATTAACTTTTACTGACATCGGTCTGGAGCAAGAAAAAGTTTCCCCAATGGGGTACTTAGCTTTATTGAAGACTTTGGTTCTGAAACTCAATTGTGAAATTCTCAGGCGTTGGCCAACCGGCACTTGCGAACTGCTTTTGCTTCGGGAACCGCGCGGCAAGAAAGAATGAAGAAAATGGCGTCGGATGCAACTTTTATACCCCTGGCGCACTGACGTCAGGGAAGATGCGACAGCAACCAACACTGGACCAAGACTTTGGAACTCAGGCCGACTGCGGGTCGCCTGCCAGCAGGATAACCCAAGTGTAATGACTGCAACAGTGAAACACGATGAACATCTCCAGGTAACAGCTTCTAGGATGCCCCTGGTAGGGACACCTCTGAGAAAGGCTGTAGAGGTAGATGCAGCCCTGGTGGAATGAGGTATTCCCTGTGGGGTAGGTTTTCCATGGTGCTTATAGCAGAAATGAATGCAATGGCCTATCCACTTAGAAATGGTTGCTTTGAAATGGCCTTCCCCTCTGCCCCTGTAGCAAATGCAACCAGCTGCAACCAGCAGCTGTTCAGATTTCCTGAGAGGCTTAATCCTGTTCAAGTAAAATCTAAGTTGTCTGTGCACATCCAAGGAGTGCAGTATTCATTTCCCTTTGTTTTGTGGATTAGAAAAGAAGGTTAGCAAATGAATGGACTGATCAAGGGCCACACTGGATACTACCTTGGGCATACAGGAAGGATGGGTTCTGAGGGACACCCTGTAAACATGAAAGATTACGAAAGGCTCCACTGCCATGAGGGCCTGTAATTCAGACACCCTTCTTGCTGAAGTGATGGCTAGAAGGAAAGCTGTTTTCCAAGAAAGGAATTTCAACTCTGCATTTGCAGCTGGCTCAAAAGGAGGTAGAGTGGGCTTTTCCAATAAAAAGTTAAGGTCCCAGGCTGGAATAGGGGCTCTCCTGGGTGGTCTTAAGTTTTTGGCCCCTCTGAGTAATTGCTTCAGCAGTGGGATGAGAGAAGAGGGGTGGCTCTGTATTATAATGTGCTGAAATGGCAGAGGCATGAATTTTGATGGAAGAAAAAGAAAGGCCTTTGTGAAGCATCTCAGTTAAGTATTGAAGAATGTGTGGTAAATTGGGCACTGTTGTGCCCATCCCCAGAGTTTGGCTCCAGGAACAGAATCTTTTCCATTTTTCAGCATAGGATTTTCTAGTACTAGGCCTCCTTGCCTCCAGAATGACATCCATCACTTGCTTACTGAGGAATGGTAATGGAGAGATCACATAATTAGCCAGGTTGCAAGGTTCAGGGTTTGAAGCTGTGAGTGCAGAATCTGGCCCTCCTACTGGGACAGCAGGGCAGGGGTCTGAGACAGGTGCCATGGTTCCAACAGTGATACACTGCACAAGATGGGGTACACTAGTGTTGGTGTGGCCAGTCTGATGCAATCAGTATTGTCCTTGGTTTGTCCTGTTTGATCTTTAGTGGCACTTTGGAGAGGAGAGGCAGAGAGGGAAGGCATAGACTGATAGGTTTTTCCAGGTGAAGGATAGGGCATCCACTTTCAAAGCTTGTCTGTGAGGAGTCCTTGTGCAGAATTTGTCCAATTGGTAGTTCTGAGGGGAGGCAAACAGGTCTATCTCTGGGCTCCCCCATTTGTTTCTCAAAATGTTGAATATCTTTGGTTCCAGTTTCCACTCGTGTGGGTCCATGTGATTTCTGCTTAGATCATCTGCCAGTGTATTTAGCTTGCCTGGCAGGAATTGAGCCTATAGGTGCAGTTGGTAGCTCAAGGCTGTGCTCCACAGAGCCATGGCTAGTCTGCAGAGAGGGTATGAATGGGTTCCCCCCTGCTTATGTACCACATAACAGTGGTGTTGTCTGTATTTACCAATAATTGTCCTGGAAGAATGTGGTCCTTGAAGGCTGTCAGAGCATTCTGTACAGCTAACATTTCTTTTTGATTGATATGCAGGTGCATTTGACTCTGGTTCCATTTGCCATGAATGCACTGCCCTGCCAAGTGAGCCCCCCATGCATAGTCTGATGCATCTGTTAGGGTATAGGCGGCAGGGGGGAAGAGTGAATGGCAGTCCCTTGTTGTGGTGGCAGGCCTCTGCCCACCGAAGGAACTCTCGTCTTTAGACAAGGGATGATAGGAATCATGGATTCTAGGTCCTGAAAATGTTGACACCATAGACTTTTTAGATACCATTGTAGTTTCCTCATATGCAGTCTTGCATATGGAATTAGTAGAATGCTAGAGGCCATGAACCCCAGGGCTTGCAGTATTTTCCTTGCAGATAGCTGGGTCTTTGTGGCCAGTAGTTTGAAGTAGGCCAAAAAATAAACTTGTTTCTCTGGCGTGAGGTAGGCCATCTGGGAAGTTGTATTCAATCTTGCTCCCAGGAATACAATTTGTTGGCAGGGTACTAGATGTGATATCTTTTCGTTTATGGTGTACCACAGAGAAGTTAGTAGTTTCTTTACAAATGCCAGATGATTTAAAAGTATGTCCTGGCTTTCTGCCTGAATTAGACAATCGTCCAGGTATGGGTATATTTGAATATTTCTTTGCCTGCAAAATGCAATGATTGGAGCTAGCCACTTTGTAAACACCCTGGGCTCAGTAGATAAGCCAAAGGGCAGTGCATAGAACTGATAGTGCATGTAGCCTGCTATGAAGCGTAGGTATCTTCTGCAAGATTCCCTGACTGGGATTGTGCAGGTAGGCTTCCTTTAAATCCAGTGTTGCCAACCAGGCATTTTTGCCTAACATGGGAAGCAGCGGATGAAGAGTTAGCATTTTGAATTGTGAGATTACCAAAAAGGTGTTTAGGATAGACAGGTCCAGGATAGGATGCCAGGAATCGTCTTTTCTGGGAACCAGGAAAAGTCTTGAGTAAAAACCTTGCCCCCATTCTTTTTCTGGGACAGGTTGAATAGCCTTGATGCTTAGAAGAGAGAAAAAGTACAGTTTTGTATCTACCATAAATGCAGATGTTCGAGTGTATACACTGCTGCAGTCATTACACTTGAGTTATCCTGCCGTCAGGCGGTTCCCCAGTCGGCCTGAGTTCCAAAGTCTTGGTCCGGCGTCAGTTGCTGTCGCCTCCTCCCCGACGTCAGTGCGGCAGGGGTATACAAGATGCAGCCGACGCCATTTTCTTCAGTTTTTCTTGCCCCAGATGTCAGGTGCCCCCAAATAGGTAGGCAATTCCAATTGCTAATAAAACATACATAATAAAAGCAAACAACTTTCAGCTACCAGCAAATACTCCCCATAGGTAGTAAAGGGTAGAAGACATAGGTACGTACCAGCAAGTAAGAGGGGAAGGAGGGAGGGTAACCTGGACTGCAGCAGTGTATACACTCTTACATCTACATTTATGGTAGGTACAAAACTGTACTATGTTCATCATGTTACACTGCTGCAGTCATTACACTTGGGTAGAATCTCAAAGCTGAGGTTGGGTGGCTGGTTCTATAAGGCATTAGGGGTGGCTATAAGACCCTGCAATACTGCAGTGGCGAAGCCAGCTCTGGATTTAGAGTATAGAGGCAGATGGTAATGCTTGGTAAAGGTATTCACAGAACTCCAAGCTGCTGCTTCCAAAATATCCTTGGGTAGGTACTCCTCTGAGGTATGCAGTTGAAGTGGCTGTTGCCCTAGTGGAGTGAGATCTACTGCTGCTAGGTACAGGTTTCCCATGGTGTGTATAGCAGAAATGTATACAATGTCCTATTCATTTTGAAATGGCCTGTTTTGAAATGGCTTTTCCCTGTGCTCCTGCAGCATATGCTGCCAATAATTGCTCAGATTTCCTGAAAGCTTTGGTTTTGTCCAAGTAGAAGCGTAACTGCCTGTGAATGCCCAAGGAATGCAGTAGTCTCTCCCCTTTATTCTGTGGTTTTGGATAAAAAGTTGGCAAATGAATAGTTTTGGTTTAGAGCCACACTGGATACCACCTTTGGCATAAATGTAGGGTTAGTTCTTAAAGACACCCTGTCCTGGTGGAAAATGAGGAAAAGTTCCACTGCCATTAGTGCCTGTAATTCTGAAACTCTTCGTGCTGATGTTATTGCCAGGAGTAGAGCAGTTTCCCAAGAGATATATTTTAATTCTGCAGTGTTAGCTGGCTCAAAAGGAGGTAAAGTAAATTTTTACAAAACAAAGTTGAGGTGCTCTACGGGGCGGTCTTATGTTTTTAGCCCCTCTGAGGTACTGTCTTAGCAAAGTATTAGAGAAAATTGGTGGATCCCTGTTGTAATGAGCAGAGATGGCAGAGGCGTGGATCTTGATGGATGAGAAGGAGAGGCCTTTGTGTCCAGCATCTCAGTTAAATATTTAGTATCCGATGAATGTTTGGGACATGAGGGTCAAGGCTGTGTGCTTAGTTCCAGGCACAGAATCTCTTCCATTTATCCGAATAGGCTTTCCTGGTACTAGGCCTTCTGGCCTCCAGAATGACATCCATAACAGCTTTGGAGAGCGGCATTGCCTGCTTGACTAAGGAATCTTCCATGCAGCTAGGTTTAAGGTCTTTAGCTGGCTGTGTAGTATCTGACTGTTGTGCTGAGTCAGCAGATGTGGGATTTGAGGCAAAATCCAAGGTGGTCCTTGTGCTGAGTTCAAGATTGGTACCAGTGCTGGCGTGGCCAGTCTGGTGCAATCAGGATCACCTTTGGCTCTTCTTGCCTGGCTTTTATGAGCACCATTGGCAGGAGAGGTAGTGGTGGGAAAGCGTATTCTTGTAGATTTTTCCAGCTGAATGAGAGGGCATCCACTTTCCATGCTTGTAGATGGTAACTCCTTGTGCAGAATTTCTGTAGCTGGCAGTTCATTGGGAATGCAAACAGATCTATGTCCGGGCTCCACCATTTCTGTGTTGTCATTCTGAATATCTGTGTATTCAATTCCCATTCATGGGGATCCATGATGTTTCTGCTTAAGTCGTCTGCCGGTGTGTTTTTCTCTCCTGGCAGGAATTGTGCTTGCAGATGAACTTGACAGTTTAGAGCTGTGTTCCATAAGGTCATGGCTTGCAGCAGGTCCTTGAAAGCTATAAGTGCATTTTTGTACAGCTAGCATCTCTTTTTGATTGATGTGAAGATGCCTTTGTTCTGCGGGCCACTTGCCCTGAATACAGTTGCCTGCCATGTGTGCTCCCCAGGCGTAATCCGATGCATCTGTTGTCAGTGTTTGCCTGGCTGTGGGTTGAGTAAAAGGCTGTCCCTTGTTGAGGTGACAAGCTTGAGCCTACCACTGAAACTCCTATTGAAGGCAAGGAATTAGTGGTACAACTGTTTCCAAACTTTGACAGTGTTGAGACCATACATTCTTTAGGTACCATTGTAGTTTCCTCATATGCAGTCTGGCATATAGAATTAGCAGTATGCAAGATGCCATGTAACCCAAGGCCTGCAGAATTTTTCTTGCAGGGAGTTGAGTCTTTGTTGCCATCAATTGAAAGTACTGAGTAAGTTGTCCTTGCTTGTCTGGCGTGAGATAAGCCATCTGGGCCGTTGTGTTCAAGCTGGCTCCCAGGAATATTATCTCTTATGAGGGCACTACTTTTGATTACTTTTCGTTTACGGTGTACCCCAGGCAACTTAACTTTTTTACAAACGCCAGATGCTTTAGAAAAATGTCCTTGTTCTCTGCTTGAATCAGGCAGTCGTCCAGGTACGGATAAATTTGAATTCCTGTCAGCAAAGTGCAATTACTGGTGCCAGGCACTTTGTGAAGACCCTGGGTGCAGTAGATAAGCCAAAGGGCAGTGCAGAGAATTGACAGTGCATTGAACCAACTATGAATCTGAGGTATCTTCTGCAGTTTTGACTGATGGGGACAAGCAGGTATGCCTCCTTGAAGTCCAATGTCATGAGCAATGCTTTCTTGCCCAGCATGGGAAGAAACTGCTGTAGTGTCAACATTTTGAATTTTGGAACATCCAGGTAAGTGTTTAGAGAAGAAAGATCCAGAATGGGCCTCCAGGCTTTGTCCTTCCTGTGAACTAGAAAGAGTCTTGAGTAAAATCCTTGTCCTTTGTTCCTGTGGTGGTACCTTTTGAATAGCTCTCAAATCCATGAGTGCTGTAATTTGTTTTTGAGCCTCTGCCCATTGACGTGGTGGCAGATTTGGCATTCCTTTTAAACTTGGCAGAGTGTGAAAGTGGAACCTGTAACCTTGAGATACAATGTTGAGAACCCATTTGTCTTTGGTGATCATATGCCAATTGTGATAAAAAAGTGCCAGTTTTCCTCCCAAGGGGGCTGCCAAGAGAGAGTTGTTTGGCAGCTGTAGCGGGAAGTCATTGGGGTTGCTTTTTATATGGTTGGGGCCTGCCTTCCCCTTCTTTCTGGTCTGATGCAACCCATTGTCGAGGCCTTAAGGACCTTGTGGTTGACCTCTACCTCTTGGACATCTGTATCTGCCCCTTTGAGGTCTGTCTGTAACTGGAAAGGACCAATTCTTAGTTGGACAATTTCTGCTAAAACTTGGAGGCTGAACCTGTAAGAAATCTTTCACCGTTTGCATAGATTTTGCCTTATCCTCCATTTTCTTTAATACCTCTTCTGCCTTAACTCCAAATAAACACATCCTGCTGCAAAGGTGCATCCAATAATTTTGCTTTAACATGGTCTGGTAACGTATGTTCTTTTAACCAAGCATGTCTTCTAATGACAGAGCCTGTAACGGCTGCCCTACAGGAGGCCTCTAAAGAGTCAAAACCACATTGCAAAGTATGTTTTCCCACCTGCTCAGCTGCATGCAATAAATCCTGCATTTCTTTAAAAGTAGGAGGATCTGAATCTGGAAGCATTTTTTGTTTCAACTGAGACAGTAGAAATTGCTGATATTTTAGCATGTGAAACTGGCAATTTAAGGCTCTCATTGCTAAAGTTGCAGACGTATATACTTTCCCCATCTGTCTAATGCTCTGGAATCTCTGTCAGAGGGAACTGGATTCTTGGCTGATGAGGCCTTAATCCCTTTGGGTCCCTGAGAAATAGTTTCAGGGTCAGCAACAGGGCTTTTGTACAGAACTTTGTGAGAGTCAAGGACTCTGTAGTATCTGTCAGGTTTAACTGGGGCTAGAGGTAAGGAATCAGGATTTAGGCTGGATTCAGTATACACATAATCCACAATATCCAACACTGCAAGCAAGGGGTCTGTGTTGAGGTAATAAAAGGAAGTCTCTGAGCCTTTTCTTGGATTCTGAGTAATCCTGGCCTTCCCAATGGAAATGATCCCTCATGGTATGCAAGTTTTCCCCAAAGGAGTAGTCCTCAGGCGGAGAGGCTGATGGAATTGACTCCTCAGCATCAGAATCCTCATAAGGGGGTAAAGAATATCCTAGGTCTGAGGATGAATCTGAAGAGATGGACACCTGGTCGGATGAGTCATAGCCTGCATCCTGTCTAGGCCTTTTATCAGGAGAGGGTTGGGACCTCCTGATCAGAGTGATTAGGTCTTCTGCCATTTTGAGCATTTGTTTCTTAGGCATGGAGGCCTGTGCTGGAGAATGCTGTATTTGTTTCTTAGATTTTAAAGCTGGTTTAGACTTACCAGAGGGTTTAATGCTTAACTGAGTAGGTCTGAAAACACCCTCTGAAGCTGTGGGCAGCTCAGCTACTCCGGATCCCTCTGAAGGGTTAGTTTCGGTAGGCTGAATAACTTGTGCATCCAAAGGCCCAGCCATCTCCACGTGGGAGTCAGAGGCGGCCTGTGGTTCTACAGAAGCGGTCATCAGGGGCTGCGAAGGCGCCTCGCTGAACACCAGAGAACCGGCGACTGGCCTAGAAGAGGCTTCGTCGTCAGTTTTGGGCCTCGGATGCCTATCCTTATCTTTGCGCTTTTTATGTATTCCATTCGTCGGAAGTTCCGACGGCATGGTATAATTGAATTTTCTACCAAAGTAATGTCAGGCAAAATCAAACTGACGTTTAAATAGTGCGTTTGTTAAACCTAGCACAAAACGGACAACCAGTGACGTCGTGGTCTGGGCCTAGGCATGGGATACAATAAGAATGGAAATCCTTATGAGGTATTTGCTTCCCACAAGAAATACAGTTATTAAACTTTTACGGACATCGGTCTGAGGCAAGAAAAGGTTTCCCCAACTGGGTACTTAGCTTTGTAGAAGACTTCGGTTCTGGATTCAGAAAGAAAATCTCAGGAGACGGCCGACCGGCACTTGCGAACTGCTTTTGCTTCGGGCACCGCGCTGCAAGAAAGACTGAAGAAAATGGCATTGGCTACATCTTGTATACCCCTGCTGCACTGACGTCAGGGAGGAGGCGATAGCAACCGACACCGGACAAAGACTTTGGAACTCAGGCTGACTGGGGAACCGCCTGACGGCAGGATAACCCAAGTGTAATGACTGCAGCAATGTAACACTATGAACATCCTGCTTTTGAGCCTCTCCCCACTGATTTGGGGTTAGGTCTGGCCAACCCTTTGGGGTTGGTAAGGAGTGGAAGTGGAATATGTATCCTTGGGAAACTATATTTAAAACCCATTCGTCTTGGGTAATGAGCTCCCAGTTTTTTGGCATGCAGGGCGAACTTTCCCCCAAAAGGAACATTCAGTTTAGCAGGGTGCGATAGGCTTAAAGTTAAGTCATTGTGACAGTTTACCATAGGGGGGTGTCTTACTACTTCCAGCTTTGGAAGTGGGAGCCCCCCACTGCTTAGGCCTGTGAGTACCTTGAGACTGAAGCCTGCATGGTCTGCTGGTTCTGGGTTTGGACTGAAGGCCTGGAAGAGCAGGAAAGGACCAATTCTAAGAAGGCCAGTGCCTACTAAATCTGGGAGGCTGTACTTGCAGGAAATCTTTAACAGTTTGCATAGATTTAGCTTTTGCCTCCAAGAACTTCTGCTTGGTTGCCAAACAGGCGGTCTTGGTTTAAGGGAGCATCCAGTAATTTAGCTTTAACATGATCTGGCAAAGTTTGCTCCTTAAGCCAAGCATGCCTTCTAAGTACAGACCCAGTGACAGCAGCCCTGCAAGATGCCTCTAATTAATCAAAACCATATTGCACAGTATGTTTTCCAACTTGTTAAGCAGAATGCATTAAATCCTGTAATTCTTTATTTTCATGACACAGTCAGGAATCAACATTTTCTGTTTAAGCAATCCAATAATATGCTGCTGATACTTTAACATATGAAACTGGCAGTTTAAGACCCTAAGTTGCAGAAGTGTAAACCTTCTTACCCAATCTGTCCAGGGCCCTGGAATCTCTAATCAAAGGGGGTAGGGTTTTTGGCAGTAGTAGCCTTAATGCCTCTGGGCCCCTGTGAAATGGTCTCAGGATCCGCTGTAGGATTGTTAAAGAGGAACTTGTGAGAGTCAGGTACTTTGTAATACCAGTCGGATTTTCTGGGAGCCGGGGGTAAAGTGTCAGGGGCCAGGCTAGATTCCAAGAAGGCATCATATACAATGTCTAGTACAGGAGGGATAGCTAAAGGCCTGTGTTGAGGTAGGAGTAAGAATTCCCTAAACCTCTTTTTGGAGTCAACAGTAATCCTGGCTTTCCCAGCAGAAATGCTCCCTAAGAGTCTGCAAAGTTTCACCAAAAGATAAATCCTCTGGAGGTGAAGCAGAGGGAATTGAGTCCTCTGCATCAGAATCCTCATAGGTAGATAAGGGCAACTCTTGGTCACCAGAAAAAAAAAACAGAAATTTCAGAATCCTGATCAGAAGAATCAGAAGGAAAATCAGTTCTAGGTCTCCTAGAGGGAGAAGGTTGGCTTCCCCTAATTAAAGTAATAAGGTCTTCAGCCATTCTAATCATTTGGTTTTTAGGCATATGGGCCTAACCATGCGGTTTGGATGTCAGTTTTCTAGGCGTGGGTAGAGTTTTAAGCCTAGATGAAGAAGATGGCGTTGGTTTAATATGCAAATCTGTAGGCCTGAATACACCCTCAGAAGCCGGTGCCTGCACAGTGGCTCTGGACCCAACCAAGGTAGAGACATCCACAGGTTCCATAGTCGAAGAAGCATCTTGCGACATACCAGACTCTGAATGGGTCCCAGTAGAGGCCTGCAAATCTGAAGTAGCGGGTATCAGGGGCTGCGAAAGCACCTGAGTGCCGGCGAACTGGCGACTAGCTTAACGGAAGCGTCGTCGGCAGTTTTGGACCTATGCAGTTTCTCTCCGTCTTTATCCTTGCGTTTTTTCAGAATGTCGGTAGTCGCATGGCTTAGCCATTTCTGGATAATTACACAGAGTACCAAAATAATTTGCTGCAAAAATAGACAGACAACGAATAGTTCAGAGGTTGAATAAAAACAAAACCGACAGCAAGGGACGTCGTGGTCTGGGCCCAAGCAAGGAATGCAGTACGAATTAAAATCTTTATGAGGTATTTGCTTTCCGCAGGTAAGACAAATGTTAACTTTTACTGACATCTGTTAAGAGCAAGAAAAAGGATCCCCAACGGGGTACATAGCTTTTTTGAAGACTTTGGTTCTGAAACTCTAAAATGAGAAGTTATGTACCTACCATAACGTTCCATGTTAGTTGTCTTCTCTCGCCTTCTTTCTTGCTTGATGGGTTCGGAGCCGATCCTCGGCTCTGACTCGGCTGCTAAGCTCGAGTCACTTTTACCAGCTCGAGGCAGCCCCATATCCCATGATGCAAGGCGGTAAGTACCCAGATCTCGTTTGATGACAAAAGGGCAATAGCACCTAGCATAATAACTTCCCAAAGGAAGAAAGAAGGAGAGAAAAAACCTGCAGGATGGTAGAAGGACCAGCTCTGTATGGTCTTCAAGTATAACTCCTTGAGAGAAAGGTCTGTCCAGGCCTGGGGAAGGAGGGAGGGTCGCAAGAAAGAAGGCGAGAAGACAACTAACATGGAGCGTTATGGTAGGTACATAACTTCAATGTTAAGTTGTCAATCTCGCCTTCATTCTGCTTGATGGGAGCGTCCCTAGCACCTCTATCCTGGGTGGCTCAATGGAACAGACTCTTGAGAACTGTAGAGCCAAAGCTGGCTCTGTCCCTGGAGGCCAAATCCAATTTGTAATGGGAAACAAATGTATGAGGAGTGGCCCAAGTGGCTGCTGCACAAATAGTGTCTAAAGGAAGTCTAGCTTGAAAGGCTGTAGAAGTAGCTAAGCTTCTGGTTGAATGTGCTTTTGGTTTCGAGCACAGCTGTTTTCCCCTGAGTCGATACATTTCAGAGATGACAGAAGAAAGCCATCTAGACAAGGTCACTTTTGAGACAGGAAGGCCTTTCTTGTTATCAGCATAGGAAACAAAGATTTGATCGGATTTCCTGAATTGTTTTGTTCTGTCCAAATAATATCTGAGTTGGCGGTGGACATCAAGATAATGTAATTTTTGTTCCGATCTGTTTGAATAGTTTGGAAAAAATACAGGGAGATCAATGGCTTGATTCAAATTAGTCTTTGAGGCGACCTTGGTCAAAAAGGTCGGATTAGTTCTCAATGATACTCTGTCTTTGTGGAAGACCAAATAGGGGGGGCGAACAGATAGAGCATGAAGTTCAGACACCCTCCTAGCTGATGTAATAGCAACCAGGAATAAAGTTTTCCATGAAAGAAATTTCAGGGAACAAGAAACAGCTGGCTTGAAGGGGGGAAGAATCAAGGATGTCAGCACTAAATTTAGGTCCCATTGAGGAGGAGGACTCCTGACTGGAGGCTTCAGGAGGAAAATTCCTTTCAAGAAGGCTTTACAAAGCCTGTGGGACAATGTTGTGATCTGCGAACCCGACATGAAAGTTCGAGATAGCAGCCAACTGAACTTTGACTGTGGAAGAAGAGGAGCCCGCGTGAAAAATCTCCGCTAAGAAATCCAAAACTGCTTGAACTGGAGCAGTGAAGGGATCAATATTCTTGGCTTTAGCCCAATAAGAAAAACGTTTCCATTTGCTAGTATAAATCCTCCTGGTAGAGGATTTTAAGGAAGCTACTATGATGTCTCTAACAGGGTTAGAGATCATAGGAAGCCTGGCTAAGGAAGGAAGTGGAGCAACCATGCTGTGAGGTTGAGAGAAGGGATAGACCGGTGCAGCTGACCGGATTGGTGAATCAGAAGATCTGGCACTGGGTCCAGATGCCAAGGCTGCACCAAAAGGTGACGATGAAGGAACGGAAACCAAATTTGTCGAGGCCAATAAGGAGCAATGAGAATCAATTTGGCTCTCAAATCGGTTGCTTTCTGGATAACTTGAGGGATCAGAGGAAATGGAGGAAAGGCATAAAGAAGTCCCTGGGGCCAATCCTGGGTCAGAGCATCTCTGGGGGGATGGCCTGGCAGTGGGAAGAGGGAGAAGAAGTCTGGGCATTTGCTGTTTTGGGGAGTAGCAAAAAGATCGCAACATGGGCGACCCCATTCCAGAAAAATCTCTTCCACTATAGATTGTTTGAGAGACCACTCGTGAGGCATGAGAATAGCTCTGCTCAATCTGTCCGCTAAAATGTTGGTTTTCCCAGGGATATCGTTGCTACCAGAAACCGATGAGAGGAGATCGCCCATTGCCAAAGTCTGAGCTTCTCGACACAAGGGGTAGGACTTGGTTCCGCCCTGTTTGTTGATATACCAAACTACAGACATGTTGTCTGTGTGGACTGCAATTGTCCCTAAGGGAAGAAAGTCGTTGAGGGCTTGCAGCGTTAAAAGCACTGCTCTCATCTCTAGGACATTTATGTCCAGGTGGTATTCGAAAGGTTGCCACGTCCCATGAACCATCCTGCCCTGATAATGCCCCCCCCCACCCGATCAGGGAGGCATCCGTAGTGACAGTGGCTACCGGGGATGGGGGTACAAAGTGTCTGCCTTGGTGAATCTGGGGAGAAGTGATCCACCAAGCAAGATGATTCTTGCAAATCTGTGTCACCAATATTTGGTGATGCATTGGAAGTTGTTGGTAAGACCACTGAGTGAACAACATCCATTGAAGAAGGCGCATATAGAAGCGAGCCAGGGGAAGAAGGGTAATGGCCGCAGCCATGAGGCCTAACACTTTTAGAACCATTCTGGCCTGTACCTTCCTGTTGGCTAGAATGATCCTGACGTGACTTTGAATGTCTGAGATTCTTTGATCTGTAAGGGTAGCTGACATCCAAACAGTGTTTAAGTTTGCGCCTATGAAAGTAATAGACTGGCAGGGCAATAAGGATGATTTTTCGGAGTTGATCGATATGCCCAATTGAGAACAAAGATTTATTGTGTAATCCCTGGCTTGAAGAAGCTGATGCCTGGTGGTGGCTGAAAGGAGCCAGTCGTCGAGATACGGAAACACCTGGAATCCTTGACGTCTCAGGTGAGCAGTGACCACTGCCATACATTTGGTGAACACTCTGGGGGCTGTAGTGAGACCAAAGGGCAGGGCTCTGAACTGGAAATGACTGGACCCCAGCCGAAAGTGGAGAAATCTCCTGGAGCGTCTGTAAATTTTTATGTGATAGTACGCATCCTGAAGATCTACTGAGCACATCCAGTTGTCCTTCTGTAAGAAGGGCAGAATTGACTGAAGTGTGACCATTCGGAATCTTGTCTTCCTCACAGACTTGTTGAGTCTGCTGAGATCCAATATTGGTCTCCAGTCTCCCGTCTTTTTGGGGACCAAAAACAACCTTGAGTAGATTCCGGGCTCTGAATGATCTGTTGTAACTGGCTGAATGGCTCTTTTTTGCAGTAGTTTTAAGTCTTCTAACTCTGCAATTTCCCTTAGACCGGGTGGTACATCTGGAAGGGAATATGAGTGATAGAAAGGACTTTCCTCGAAAGGAATTTTGTAACCCTCGGATATGATCGACTGTACCCATCTGTCTTGAGTGAGGGAACGCCAGGCATCTGGGTACAGCGATAGTCTTCCCCCGACTGCCTCCAAGGATGGACAGCCGGGCAACACCTCAGGGATGCTGAAAGGGCTTGTCAGAGAGAGGTTCTCTGCTTCCCTGGTTTTGTGGACCCCCTCTGCCTCTAGAGCGGCGTCTGTTATTGTTACCCCTCTGCCTCTAGGGTAAACTGACCACGTGAATCGCGTGACTCCTTGGGATTTATGGAACCACATTTTGCCACCCTTCTGCCCTTTGGGGTAAGGTCTAGAAGGGGTGGAAAAACGGACCCCTACGGCAGAAAGTCTTCCCGTCCTGCTCACACCTGGTCAACGTTTCCTTCACTTGAGGGCCAAACAAAGCTGACCCATCAAAGGGAGAGTTTGTGAAGGGCCTTGAAGGGATCTGCAAAATTACAGAGCCGCATCCAGGCTTGGCGTCTAAGAGCCACACCTGTACCTGCGGCCCTACTACTCCATCTGCAGCATATGATATCAGTCGCATGGAGGAGTTAGCAATAGAATTAAGGGTTCCTAGCTGCGAAGCAATTTTTCTTGAGCCCCTGCAGCTGTAGGATCCTGTACTACTTCACCTAGCTCCTTAAGGATATCCCTCTGGAGTCTGGTGAAGTGACATAGGTAGTTCAGCGAACGCAAAGCAAAGGTCGCTGAAGAGAACATCCGCTTACCATACCTATCCATGGTCCTAGAGTCCTTATTAGGAGGATGGACAGGTACGGAAGGATCTGCAAGTTCCTTCTTAGTGGCAGCCGCCACCACCATGGCATCAGCAGGGACACCTTTCGTGAGGAATTGCTTGTCCGACGGGGCAGTAATAAATTTAGAAGGCCTCCTAGGGACTGGCTCTACAGAGTCAGGAGCAGCCCACGCCTTTCGAGCAATAACCTGCATAAGTGGGTCGAAAGGCGGAGACACCCAGGAGGTGGAGGGCCAAGATCCAAACGCCTCCAGGTATACCGACTCATCCTCAGAGGAATTATTGGTGGGCCAGTTTCCCCTCTGTCTAAGGAGTTCTAGGATGTCTGAAAAGGAGACATCCTCAGAGGGGGATCTTGGGGATCCCTCTGACTCATCTAAGTCAGTATCTGAAGTGATAGACTCGGGGGAGTCTACGTGTTTCCTCTTACAGGTCCTCTTTCTCGGAGGATCTCCTGACTGATTAGGAGAATCCTCGGAAGAGGGGGTTCTTCCCAGTGGGGAAACCTGAGGCGGAGGATCTCTGGGTCTGGGAGCAAGAGAAGTGGCAGAGATATCGACAGGCACAATAGAGGGAGGAGCTAAGGGAACAGACTGCTGGCTGAGTCCAGTGGCCAGCACACTCTTCATCACCTCGAATGCTCCCCTCCCAGGGAGGTCAGAGAGAACCCGTTCCGAAGAACCAGGAACTCCAGGACCCACCGAAAGGGAAGGCTCCGAGGCAGATGTCAGAGCCGAGCTCACCAAGGCCGAGGCTCCAAGGGGAAGAGCGGGGTCGGACAAGGGTCCGATGCCACTCACCCCCTCGGAGGAGACCAGGGAAGCCCGACCACCGAATCCCTCTAAGGAAGGTCTCGAAGAGGAGATAAGAGTAGAGGCTGAAGGAGCAGAAGGGGGGGATCTGTCCCTCAGCCGTAGCAGAAACCATTCCCGAAGACTCCAACTCCAAACTCTGGGGTAGAGTCGAAGGAGGAACTGCAATGGGGTGTGGACTAATAGTCGTCTGTTGAGACGGACTATGTAGCATCTGGGCCAGTGCCTGTGATTTTAATAATCTACTGACCACTCTCTCTAAATCATGGTCAGAAAGCCTGGATGACCTGGATATCGGCTCCGATGGCTCCGTTCCGAGAGGAGAGGAGAAGCGAGCCGAGTACCGGCTCCAAGGAAGGGGACCTAGATCTCTTCCTCGAAGGAACCATCGGAGCCGACAACCATGGAAGCTGTCGGGCCGACAACTTTGCACCGACAGAAAGTTTCAATGCATCGGCTCTGGCGGAGCCGATACAGACCTAAAGTAAGGGTGTCGGAACCGGTCGGCCGACACGAAGCCTGAGCCACATGGTGATCTGAGCCGATCGAGCCTACACCGAGTGGCGAACCAGAATTGGCACCTATAGCCATCGGTGCGAAGGTTTGTGCAAACCAGAATCGGCTCCAGCGGAGCGATCTCGACTCTGAAAGAGTCGGGCGAACCGCAGGCTTGGACACAGAAGCCTGGGCCTTGGAAGACTTAGAAGTCTTAGATGGAGCCGACTTAGCGGAGAGCCCTCCGGCAAGTAGGCCCCTCAAAATCAGCTTATTCCTCCTTTCCTGCAGGACTCTCTGGCTAAAGAATGACAAATCGCACAGGAGTCCTGCAGGTGGAGAGGTCCCAGGCAGTATAAGCAAGAAGTGTGACCGTCTGTCAGAGACCTCTTCTGACAGCACGAGTCACACTTCTTAAAGCCTGAGACCCTTTCCTTAGACATGGTGTAAGAAACACACACACACAACACCTGTCCAAGAAATATTACAATCTCAAAAAATGAGAAAAACTATCCTACACACACACACACACACACACACACACACACACACACACACACACACACACACACCCTAACAAGGGGGGGGGATGGGATGGGAGAAGGCCTGACTAAAAACTTTAAAGGAGAGAGGGAATTTTAGTCAGAAAAAGAGTAAAACTAGTGTAAAACTATTAAATTTAAGTTTAAAATTAATTTTAAACTGAAAAAGGGGCAAAAGTAGTAGTGTATAAATCACTTACCAGGAGCTGGTAAAAGGAGGACCTCATCAGCGATGTGGCAAACGAGATCTGGGTACTTACCGCCTTGCATCATGGGATATGGGGCTGCCTCGAGCTGTTAAAAGTGACTCTCGAGCTTAGCAAGTGCCGAGTCGAAGCCGAGGATCGGCTCCGAACCCATCAAGCAAGAATGAAGGCGAGACTGACAACTTAACATCGTAAATTTCAGGAGTCGGCCGACCGAATTGCACTTCTGCTTGGCTGGCGTGGCAAGAAAGAGTGATGTAATGGTGTCGGCTGCATGTTTTATACCCCTGACGTCATGGAAGATGAGACCGCATCCGATGCAGGAATCCAAGACTTTGATATTTAGGTTGGCTAAGAGCTACCTGCAGGCAGATAACCCAAATGTAATGACTGCAACAGTGAAACACGAAGAACATCAACAGATTTCTCCTCGCTATTTACCTCTCTCTCGTCAAACTGCTGAAGTATATGCTTTTCATTTCATTCTAGGGAAGCACTAGGCTACATGCTTTTCAGGACCATTTTAGGCCTAGTCAATTTTCTTCAAAGGTGTGAAGCAAACCCTGTGCATGGCATCTGTGAGGTAATTACCTTAACCATTGTCAACCCCCAACATAAAAAAGTGAAGATGTTTGAACAGAGCCTGGGACTTCATACATGCAAAGCATGTGCTCTACCACTGAGCTACATACCTTTATGTATCATTTAATTTATAGGCAAGCATCCCTATATATCTTTAACACACCCACCCACACCTTTCACAATAAGCCAGAACACAGACTTCTCTGCATGCAAGGTCTATACTGGAAGTAGATCTTAACTTGCTTAAACAAGGAGTTACCCAGTCAGGGAAAAAAGTTTTACAGCACTGTCAAGACAGATTGTCTTAACTGACAGTTTTCCAACTACTTGGGGTACATGTGAATTCATCATAACGTTGTCTGCAGAAATTTCAGCCCCCTCCCCAAGAAAATTCTTATTGTACATCTAAACCTTCAAAATATCTTCTACTTAAGAATGCAGCTCACACCACTAAAATGCATCCCCACATATCCTTGTTCACTTCATTCACTGTACCCTCCTTAATATTGGTTCACAGAAAGTTACTATGCTAACGGCCCTTGAGCCCTAACAAGTCTAGCCATATTTATCCCCAGCTGCCCCAACTGTTGGTAGTTAAGTGAGTGATGTTTGCAGAGGGAAGAGTCTAGGGTAGTTAATGCAGACTTCCTCAGAGAGACATGGATGCCACCCCTAGAGTGATTGCGGTCACCCATTCATTGATCTAGGTTGCGTTTGAAGAGGGTCAGGGAGAAGGGCTCTGTTTCACTTGAATTGGAAGCTTGTTCCAGAGAAGTGGCAGTCTCTTGGAGATTTATCTCTCTCTCCAGCATGACCTGTTCATGTCAGAGGCTAGGTTAAGATCCCTGGAGCGAGTGACCTTTGTGCAGTTTGACTTACGAATGTGTAGCGTTTCCATCAGGGCCAGGTCAGAGACTGCCCTGTAATCTAGGCACAGGTCACCTTTTAACAACCTGTAAGAGACAGAATACAGTGACAGGGCTTTCAGTCTTTCCACACAAGACTTGTGTGTATCCTGTAATTTCTTTGAGGTCTGTCCAATTGTTGCAGTTGCATAGTGAGGTACATGCAAAAGGAAAAACTATACTCAATTATTGGTCTGATGAGGATGGAATACAATGGAATTGTAACGTCCTTAGACTTGAATGCAATGCCTTTACTTATAAGATGTGCCACATAGGATTTTCTTGCTATTGTGGATATGTGGTAGTCAAAGTTCAGACTGCTATCAACCTCAGTACCCAGATCACATTCCATTGGGTTTACACTTGGAGGGGGTGCTATCTAATGTAATTAGCAGGGATATCAGCTTTCCCAAAGAGAATAATAAACGCACCAAAAGCTCGGTATGCTGTATAGGCACCAACACTTTCTTAACCTCTCTACTAGACAAACTCTTGGAACTACATTTTCATTACCCTCTCTCCTTTATGGAGCCCCTCTCCTCACGAATATCCAAAATTCTACAAACTCCAAACTTGATATGTGTTGCAACAGAATAGCCAAATTTGCCACCAAGGCCAAATTCTCATTACAAAACTTCAACTCACGGAAACAATTAGGCTGGTTGGAACTCCCCCACCATCTCTCATTCACCCAGCTAACTACAGCACACAAAATCTACAGACCCACAGACTGTCCTGCTCTCTCAACTCTACTTGCCAAATATCAACCCAGCAGGCAACTAAGATCTGAAAATCATCTACTTCTAAACATAGGAAAGCCCACCTTACCGGCTGGTCAACTGCTCTACTCCTTCACCGTCGCCAAACTATGGAACTCACTTCCTCCTTCTGTAAGAAAAGTACGGTTTTGTACCTACCATAAATGTAGATGTTCGAGTGTTCACACTGCTGCAGTCACACTTGGGTTATCCTGCCATCAGGCGGTCCCACAGTCGGCCAGAGTTCCAAAGTCTTGGTCCGGCATCGGCTGCTGTCGCTTTTTCCCTGACGTCAGTGCGCCAGGGGTATATAAGATGCATCCGACGCCATTTTCTTCAGTTTTTCTTGCCCCAGATGTCAGGTGCCCCCAATAGGTAGGCAATACATATTGCTATATAAAAATATACATATAAAAATAAAACAATACCTGCAGTCACAAGCAAATACACCACAGTGGTTGTATAGGATAAAAAGGTATAGATAAGTCCAGCTAGTTCAGAGGGGATGGAGGGAGGGTAACCTAGACTGCAGCAGTGTGAACACTCGAACATCTACATTTATGGTAGGTACAAAACTGTACTATGTTCATCATGTTACACTGCTGCAGTCATCACACTTGGGTTGAATCCCAAAGCTAAGGATGGGTGGTGGAACTAAACAGGGTTTGGAGTGGCTAGTAGGCCCTGCAGAACTGCAGTGGCAAAGCCAGCTCTGGTTTTAGAGTACAGAGGTAAGTGATGGTGCTTGGTGAAGGTGTGCACTGAACTCCAATTTGCAGCCTCCAAAATATTCTTGGTTGTTTTGTCCTCTCTAAATAGAAACGCAATTGCCTGTGAACATCCAAATAATGCAGCTTTTGTTCAGCTCTGTTTGAATAGTTAGGAAAAAAGACAGGAAGATCAATGGCCTGATTCAGGTTTGTCTCAGAAGGAATCTTGGGTAAAAAGGAGGGATTAGTTCCGAGTGAAACTCTATCTTTGTGAAAAACAAGATAGGGAGGACGAATACAGAGGAGCTTGAAGTTCCGATACTCTTCTAGCTGTGGTGATAGCTACTAAGAAGAGAGTCTTCCAGGAGAGCAATTTTAAGGAACAGGTGGCCACAGGTTCAAAAGGAGGGAGTATCAGTGAAGTTAATATCAGATTCAAATCCCACGGAGATGGGGGATCTCTAACCGGAGGCCTCAGCAAAACAGTCCTTTTAAGAAAGGCTTTACAAAGTTTATGGGACATAACGCTGGTCTCCAACAGGCTAGCGTGAAAATTAGCGATAGCAGCCAATTGGACTCTAATGATGGCAGAAGAGGAGCCTGCTCGAAAAAGCTCTGCCAAAAAATCCAGAACACTGTGGACAGGGGCTGTAAAAGGATCTATATTTCTTGCCTCCGCTCAGAAGGAGAAACGTCTCCACTTACTAGCATAGGTTTTTCTGGTAGTAGATTTGTTGTAAGAAAGGATGATTTCACACACTGGCCGAGAAATATGCGGAAGCCTGGCTAGGGTTGGAAGTGGAGTAACCAAGCTGTGAGGTTGAGAGATTGAAGAGATTGGTGCAGCCCACCCGACTGATGGACCAACAGGTCTGGCACTGGGTCCAGACTGCAGGGCTGCTCCAGTAGGTGACGATGCAGGAATGGGAACCAAATTTGTCGAGGCCAGTAAGGGGCAATGAGGATCATCCTGGAACCCAAAGCGGTTGCTTTCTGAATCAGTTTGGGAATTAAAGGAAAAGCCGGAAATGCATATAGGAGACCCCGGGGCCAATCGTGTACTAGAGCATCTCTGGGGGAATGGCCGGGAGGGGAGAGAGAGTGAAGAAGTCTTTGCACTTGCGGTTGAGAGGAGTTTCAAAAAGGTCACAACAAGGTTGACCCCATCTGCTGAAAATCTTGTCCGCTACTAACTGAGAGACCACTCGTGAGGCATGAGAATGGCACTGCTTAGCCTGTCTGCTATGACGTTGGACTTCCCGGGGATGTGCGTTGCTATCAGAAACCGTTGGGAAGAGATCGCCCACTGCCAGAGTCGGAGTGCTTCTCGACATAAGGGATAGGACCTTGTTCCGCCCTGCTTGTTGATGTGCCACACTACAGACATATTGTCCATCTGAAATGCAATAGTCCCGGTAGGTAGAGAGTCCTGAAGAGCTTGCAACACTAAAAGTACCACTCATCTCCAAGACATTGATGTGTAGGTGGTATTCTAGGGGTTGTCAAGAGCCCTGGACAGTCCTGCCCTGAAAATGCCCCCCCACCCGATCAGGGAGGCATCCGTGGTCACCGTGGCAACAGGAGGAGAAGAACAAACGGTCTGCCCTGGAGAACTAGAGGGGAGACCATCCACCAAGCCAGGTGGTCTTTGCATGTTTAAGTGATTATTATCCTGTGGGACATTAAAAGTTGTTGAAAGGACCATTGGGTAAACAGCATCCACTGGAGGATCTGCATGTGAAAATGAGCCAGGGGGACTAAAATGATCACTGCTGCCATGAGACCCAATGTCTTTAGTACAAATCTGGCCTGAATGGTCTTGCACTGTAGTAGGATCTGTACATGTCGGCGAATGTCTGATGCTCTGTCTGGAGGAAGTTTTGCAGATAGATCTTTTGTATTTAATTATGCGCCTATAAAGGTTATAGACTGACAAGGCGACAATACAAACTTTTCGAAATTTATTGATATACCTAGCTCGGAGCAAGTCTGAATGATACAGTCCCCTGGCTCGCAATAGCCGATGCCTGGTGGAAGCAGTAAGGAGCCAGGCGTCTAGATATGGAAACACCTGGAATCCCAGTCGTCTCAGGTGAGCCGTAACCACTGCCATGCATTTGGTGAACACCCTGGGGGCTGTGGTGAGACCAAAGGGCAGGGCCCTGAATTGATAGTGACTATCTCCCAGCCGGAAGCGGAGAAACCTTCTGGAACGCCTGTCCATTTTTATTTGGTAGTACGCATCCTGAAGGTCTATGGAGCACATCCAATTGTCCTGACCCAAGAAGGGTGGAATGGACTGGAGCGTGACCATCTGGAACTTCGTTCTTTTAACAGACTTGTTTAATCTGCTGAGATCCAAAAAGGGTCTCCAGTCCCCTGTCTTTTTTGGTACCAAAAAGAACCTTGAGTAAATTCCGGATCCTTGCTGGTCTGCTGGGACTGGCTGGATGGCCCTTTTTCTTAGCGGTTTTGAAATTTCTGAAACTGCTTGATCCCTTAGAGTGGGTGGGACATCTGGAAGGGATCTGTTTGTTTGTACAGGGGTGCGGACGAAGGGAATTTTGTAACCTTCGGATATAAGACTGTACCCATCGGTCTTGAGTGAGGAGTTGCCAGGCTTCTGGGTGCAGTGACCATCCTCCCCAGACTGCCTCCGAAGGTGGACAGTCGGGCAGCCCCTCAGGGGTGCTGGAAGGTTTTGTCAGAGAGATTCTCTGCTACCCTGACTTTGCGGACCCCCTCTGCCCCTAGGGTGGCGTCTATTATTGTTTCCTCCTCTGCCCTTGGAGGAAAAATCACCACGCGTGCCAGGCACGACTCTCTGGGGTTTACAAAACCACATTTTTACACTCTTCTGACCTTTGGGAAATGGTCTGGAGGGAGTAGAAAAACGGACTCCACGGCAGAGTGAGTCTTGCCTTCCTGCTCACACCTGGCAAGTGTACCCTTCATCTGTGGTCCAAACAAAACCGAACCATCGAAGGGGGTATTGGTGAAGGACACTTTAAAGGGGTCAGCAAAGTTACATAACCACATCCAGGCGTGTCTTCTCAAAGTCACGCCTGTACCTGCGGCCCTACTCGCACCATCGGCCTCATAAGAAATGAGCCGCATGGAGGAGTTTACTATGAAACTTAAGGTCGCCAGCTGGGAGTTAACCTTATCCTGAGACCCCGCAGCTGATGGATCCTGAAGGGTATCACCCAGTTCTTTGAGAAAATCCCTCTGAAGTTGGGTGAAATGGCACAGATAATTCAGCGACCGCATAGCAAAGGTCGCTGAAGAGAACATCTGCTTCCTGTACCTGTCCATTGTCCTAGACTCTTTATTAGGAGGATGTACAGGCACCGAAGGGTCAGCCAACTCCTTCTTAGTGGCCGCTGCCACCACCATGGCATCAACTGGGACCCCCTTAGCTAGAAACTGTTTATCCGATGGGGCTGTAATAAATTTAGCGGGCCTACGGGGAGTTGGTTCCACTGAGTCTGGGGCTGTCCACGCCTTCCGAGCAACCACTTCCATGAGCGGGTCAAAAGGCGGAGACAACCAGGAGGTGGAAGGGTGAGAACCAAACGTGTCCAGGTACACAGACTCATCCTCGGAAGGTTTAAGGGCAGTCCAATTCCCCCTCTGCTTAAGGATCTCCAGGATGTCTGAAAAGGAGACATCCTCAGAGGGGGACCTTGGGGACCCTTCCGAATCCTCCAAGTCGGTGTCAGACGTGACTGACTCAGGGGAGTAAACATCTTTCCTCTTACATGTTTTCTTCCAAGGTGGCTCCTCCGAATGATCGGGGGAGGCCTCGGAAGAGGAAGATACCCCCAGTGGAGCAACCTGGAGCATTTGTTTTCCACGCTTGGGGTCAGGAGGGTGGACAGAGACCGAAGCAGGCACCATGGGGGGAGGAGCCAAAGAGGCCGATCGTGGATCCGACCCAGGAGTCAGTACGCTCCTCATGACCTCGAAGGCACCCCTATATCAGGCAGAGAGGAAGGTCCCAGCTCCGAAGAGATGAGAACCCCTCTCGGCACCAAGAGTGACGGCTCCGAGGCCGATGCTGGGGCCGAGCTCACCTGCGCCGAGGCACCGAGAGGGAGAACTGGGTCAGACAAAGGTCCGATGCCACTCGCCCCCTCGGAGCAGACGAGAGAGTCTCGACACCCGGATCCCTCCATGGACGAAACCAATGAAGAGATCGGAGCCAACAATGGAGCCGAAATGTGTGGTATCGGCTCCGACAATTCAAGCCCCAACGAGCTCTGGCTCCAAACACAGTGGTAGAGTCGGAGGAGGAACTGATGAAGATACAGGGATAGCCACAGTCTGTTGAGAAGGGCTAGTCAACATTTGGGCCAGTGCCTGCGACTTTAAGGGCCTACTGACCACCCTCTCGAGGTCGTGATCAGACAGCCTGGAGGACCGAGAGGAGTGGGACCTATGGCTCCGCTCCGACTGTAGTAACAGAGACCTCGAAGCTGAACGAACGGACTCCAAAGAGGGAGACCTCGAGCGTTTTCGGCTCACAGAAGGCTCCGATACTAAGGCCGGAGGCGACTGAGGTCTCGAAGTGTCGGTTCCAGCCGGAACTGACGAGGCAGAAGCTCCGCTCGGCGACGGCTCCAAACAGGGAGCAGACGTCTTAGCAGGCTTGGAGGGTTTACCCGAAGGCTTAGTCGGGGACCCTTCAGGCTTAAGCAAGCCCCTCAAAATAAGTTTGTTCCTACGCTCCTGCAGGACTCTCGGGCTGAAGGCATGACCGCACAGGAGTCCTACAGGTGTAGGGGGCCCAAACAATACACACAAGAAGTGACACCGTCTGTCAGAGACATCTTCTGACAGCACGAGTCACACTTCTTGAAACCTGAGACCTTAGTATCCTTAGACATAATGAAAAATAGAAAAAAAAGGATACCAAGGGAACAGGTAACTAGAGCTTTAAACACTACACAAACACATACACACGCACTAGTAAAAAAAAAAACTAATATAATAGTAATATAAATACTACTACTAAATATATCTAACTATCACTATAAAGTAGAAAATATATAAAAAAGTAGAAAAATAATAAAAACACTACTGATTATATATAAGAAAAATCAATGCTACCCTAACGGGTGGGGTGGGGGTGGGGGGTGGGGGACTCTGAAAAAGAGTTTTTTAAAAGGGGGTTTCTCAAGGGAAACACTAGGAGACAAAATCTAATAAGAAAAAAAAAAAAAAAAAATATATAGATATATATATATATATATATATATATATATATATATATATAATAAATCAGTAGAAAAGAGTTGTATAACCTGGAGGAGCCGGTAAAATCGCAACCTCATAGCTGAAGCGGCAAACAAGATCTGGGTATCTGACACCTAGCATTGTGGGATAGGGGGAGGGCCTCGAGCCAGTAAATAGCTCTCGAGCTTTAGTATAAGGCCGAGTCGGAGCCGAGGATCGGCTCCGAACCCATCCAGCAAGAATGAAGGCGAGATTGACAACTTAACATCGCATTTTCTTTTCATTTAGCTTTAATGCATGGCTTTGGCACCAAACATCTGTCCGCTTTCACCGTATCTGCGATATATTAACATCACTGGGGGACTCTGACTGCTCTCAATTTGCAACTGTCAGCAAACTGTCAGCCACATGCCACCCAAGTTTGCCTGGACTTCTGAGAAAAATTCTGAACAGTAAGGGGCCCAGCACAGAAAGTACAGTTGTGTACAATGTAGATGTTAGAGTGTATTCACTGTTGCAGTCATTACATTTGGGTAAATTTGCTGGCAGGTTGCCCTCAGGCGGCCTGATTAACAAAGTCTTGGGTCCTGCGTCGGTTGCTGTCCCTTCTTCCATGACGTCAGGTCGTCAGGGGGTATAAAGCATGCAGCAGACATCATTACCTCAGTTTTTCTTGCCCCGGATGTCAGGTGCCACCCAAATGGGGAGCAAAATAAAATTTAAAACACAATATACCTCCAACCAAAAGCAAATACACCAAAAAGGCTTTTAAGCATAGTAACAGAAAGCAGTGGTACAGTCAGAGAAAAACAGGGCTGGGCTGGAGGGAGGGTAAAGAAACAAACAAACGTAGGCAGAAAACAATTTAATATATCACAGCAAAGCTTTCAGGTGAAACCCTTCTTCAATACTAACAATCATTAAAACAAAAGCAGCTTGCTTTAAATAGGAGCAAAAAACAGTCACATGATAGCAGCCAAAATCACATGACCGACAAACACAATATAATATAACATATATACAAAATGCAAAAATATTTAAAATAGCTTAACACGCTGAATTTTACTTAAAACAGGCTTTAGGCTAACAGCAGAATTTAATCCAGGTGAAGAATCCGTTGCTAGTCTTAAAATCCATTCATATTCCTTAATATCTAAAACATTATTAATATCACCACCCCTACTATGAGGTTTAACTAAATCTAGGCATCTAAATTTAAAGCAATGCGTATTCCCATGTGTTTTAATATGCTTGAAAAGAGCATTATTCTCAACCTCCCTTCTAACCTCTGACTTATGCTCAATTATTCTGTCTTTAAGTTTACGTGTGGTCTTGCCCACATAGAATGCTGAACAGGCATTACAAGTAGCCAAATACACCACATTTACACGGTTACAAAATGCTACTGATTTAAAGTAAAACTCTTTTAAAGTAACAGGATGAATAAATGCATAATTAGGGTAGCAGCAATGTCTATACAACAAGAACAGCTCATACATTTAAAAGTACCAATACGATCAGAGAAAGCATTCAGCTTTAAGCCAAAATTAAAATCTTTATAACATAATAAGCTTTTAATACTTCTCATATTCCTATATGAGTAGTAAGGCTTTTCACCTAAAATTAAGCTAACCTCTGGTCAGGCCATCAACACAGGCCAGTATTTAGCTATGATATATGTAACCGAACCTGTTCTACTACTAAAGTTCATAACATATCTAGTTCTAACTATATTTCCAATGTTAGATCCTGATGTAATGATCACATGATCATTCATACACGCGTCTGTCCTAAGGTAAGGTTTATATGTAGTATCCCTATTAAGTATTACCATTCTCTTCAATTCTTCCAATATATCCAAGTCATAGCCATTCTTAAACTCATTGAACATTTAATCTAACTGTATGTGAAATACAGAGTCGATTGTATTTAACCTACTGACTCGTGAAAATTGAGCTTTAACAATTCCTTTAAAAACATGGGGTGCATGCATACTATTATAATGCAAGTATCTACTAGTATGCACATCCTTCTTGTGAATAGTAGTTTGTAAAGTACCCTCTTCTTTATATACCTTAACATCAAGGAAAATTGCTTCATGTTCAGATATAATCTCCTTAAAAACCAAGAAGCTCGTACTACTGTTTAAATATACTATAAAATCTTGCAGATCAGAGCGTGATCCCTTCCAAACCATAAAGCAATCGTCCACAAACCTCTGGTACAAGCAAATATTACTGTTCAAAAATTTTACACCATCATGTATAAACTTTAATTCCCATTGATACAAGACTAGGTTAGCATATGTATTAGCAACCGGTGTTCCCATCGCAACACCGGTTAGCTTTAGAAACAAAAGTTGATCAAACATAAATACATTGTTGCTCAGAACTAAGTCTAATAATGCACATATATTTTGAACATCACCTGTAGGTATATCTATTCCAGTCTTTTTTCTGGAGGGAGGGTAACCAGGACTGCAGCAGTGAATACACTCGAACATCTACATTTATGGTAAGTGTACACAACTGTGCTATGTTCTTCATGTTTCACTGTTGCAGTCATTACATTTGGGTAGATTCGCAAAGCTACGGTTGGGAGGATGGATTTATACAGTATTAGGACCAGCTATAAGGCCCTGCAAGACAGCAGTAGCAAAGCCAGCTCTGGACTTGAGAAAATTGGTAAATGATAATGCTTGGTGAAAGTATGAACTAAACTCCAGGTAGCAGCTTCTAGAATATCCCTGGTAGGAACACCTCTGAGAAAGGCTGAAGAAGTAAATACAGCCCTGGTGGAATGTGATCTGATCCCCTGGGGGATAGGTTTTCCATGGTGCTTATAGCAGAAATGAATGCAATGGTTTATCCATTTAGAAATGGTTTGTTTTGAAATAGCCTTTCCCTCTGCCCCTGCAGTAAATGCTACCAGCAGTTGTTCAGATTTTCTTTTGAGTTTTAGTCCTGTCCAAGTCGAATCCATGTTGTCTATGCACATCTAATGAATGCAGAATCCGTTCCCCTTTGTTATGTGGATTGGGAAAGAAAGTTGGCAAATGAATGGACTGATTAAGAGACACAATGGATACCACCTTGAGCATGAAGGATGGATTGGTCCTGAGTGATACCCTGTCCGCATGAATGATGATGAAAGGCTCCTGTCCGCATGAATGATGATGAAAGGCTCCACTGCCATAAAGGCCTGTAACTCAGATATTCTTCTAACTGAAGTGATTCTTGGAAAATAGCCTTCTTTCTAGCAAAGAAATTTTAAGTCTGTAGTAGCAGCTGGCTCAAAAGGAGACAGAGATTCTCCAATACAAAGTTAAGGTCCCAGGCAGGGGTCAGAGCTCTCCTGGGTGGAGTTTTTGGCCCTGCTGAGGTACTACTTGAGCAGAGAATGAGAGAAGAGGGGAGGTTCTGTGTTGTAATGAGCTGAAATGGCTGAGGTGTGGATTTTAATGGAGGAGAAAGACAGGCCCTTGTGAAGCATCTCAGTTAAGTATTGTAAAATCTGAGGTAAATTGGGCGCTGCTGTGCTCATTCCTTGAGATAGACTCCAAGCACAGAATATTTTCCATTTGTCAGCATAAGATTTTCTAGTACTAGGTCTTCTCGCCTCCAAGATGACATCCATCACAGGTTTGCTGAGGGATGGCTAAGGGTGAATTTAAGTGATTAGCCAAGCTGCAAGGTTCAATGTTGGGAGCAGAGGGTGCAAAATCTGGTTCTCCTGCTGAGACAGTAAGGAAGGTGTCTGAGGCAGGTGCCATGGAGATATTTGTGACGCACTGCGCAGGAGCGGGTACCAGTGTTGGTGTGGCCAGTCTGTAGCAATCAAAATTATTCTTGGTTTGTCCCGTTTGACTTTTAACAGAACTTTGTAGAGTACAGGCAGAGGGGGGAAAGGCATAGACAGATAGATTTTTCCAGCTGATGGAGGACAGAGCATCCACTTTCCAGGCTTTTTTTGTGGGGAATCCTTGCGCAAAATTTGTCCAACTGGTAGTTCCGGGGGGAGGCAAATAGATCTATGTCTGGGCTCCCCCACTTGCTTGTCAACATGTTGAAAATCTGTGGTTCCAGTCTCCACTCGTGTGGGCCCATGAGATTTCTGCTTAGTCAATCTGCCAGTGTATTTACCTTTCCTGGCAGGAATTGAGCTTGTAGGTGCACTTGGTAGCTCAAGGCCATGTTCCACAATGCCATGGCTAGTCTGCAGAGGGGGTAGGAATGTGCACCCTCCCTGCTTGTTTCTGTACCACATAACCATAGTGTTGTCCATCTTTACTATTAGTTGTCCTGGAAAAATGTAGTCCTTGAAGGCTGTCAGAGCATTCTGTACAGCTAACATTTCTTTTTGATTGATATGTAGGTGCATTTCTGAATGCACTTTCCTGCCAGGTGAGCCCCCCATGCACAGTCTAATACGTCTGTCATTAGGGTTTGGATGGCAGGGGGTAGCGTGAATGGCAGTCCCTTGTTTTGGTGGCAGGCCTCTGTCCACCACAGGAACTCCAGGCATAGGCAAGGTATGATAGGAATCATTGTTTCCAGGCTGTGACAATGTTGACTCCATAGCCTTTTTAAGTACCACTGAAGTTTCCTCAAATGCAGTCTTGCATATGGAATTAGAAGAATGCAGGAGGCCATGAACCCAAAGGATCGTAGTATTTGTCTTGCAGAAAGCAGGGTTTTTGTGGCCACTTGTTTGAAGTAAGTTATCACGAGTTTGCTTTTCTGGCGTGATGAAAGCCATGGGTAGTTGCATTCAAGCTTGCACTCAGGAATGTAATCTGTTGAGAGGGTACCAGTTGTGATTTCTTTTCGTTTATGGTGTACCCTAGACAAGTTAGAACTCTTTTTACAAACGTCAGATTTAGAAGTATGACCTGGTTTTCCGCCTGAATTAGACAATCGTCCAGGTATGGATATATTTGAATATTTCTTTGCCTGCAAAATGTAATTACTGGAGCCAAGCGCTTTGTGAATACCCTGGGCGCAGTAGACAAGCCAAAGGGCAGTGCAGAGAACTGATAATGCAAGCAGCCTGCTTTGAAGCGTAGGTATCTTCTGCAAGATTCCCTGATTGGGACATGCAGGTAAGCTTCTTTTAAATCTAGAGTTGCCAACCAGGCATCTTTGCCTGGCATAGGAAGCAAATGGTGAAGAGTCAGCATCTTGAATTTTGGAATGTCCAGAAATTTGGCCAAAAAGAGGTCA